>NW_025932156.1:0-28156 GCF_000764305.2 Hyalella azteca | reverse complement strand
AGGGAGCAACGACTTGGTCCACCACAGGTGTTGGGGTCCCGAACTCCTGTGCTCCACCAGCTGATGTCACACGTTGGGGCTCCAGTGATGTGGTTGCTGCATCATCACGACTTTCTTTTGTAGTCTGTCGTGGCTCTAGCACGCGGTCAGGGCCACGGTTCTTACGGAGTATAGATGCGTAGGTGGTGCCCGGCCGTGGGACAATGGCACTCGCTTGACGCTTTGCGTCTCTATACATTAGTTTTTGTTTTACTTGTATTGCCAGCGTTTCCTGTTCAAGTTTGTAGTGATAGCAGTCAGGTGATGATGCTTCATGGGGACCTCCACAATTAGGGCATCTAGCCGGTCGGAGACACGGCAAATCATGTGCATCTTCAGAGCATCTGGGGCAGCAGTTGTCGCTCGGCATGTTTTAGCTCCATGGTTGAAGTGCTGACACTTATAGCATCGGCGTGGGCGAGGGATGTACTCTCTCACAGCACAGCGGTGCCACCCGATCTTCACCTCAGTTGGGAGCTTGCATATGTTGCGAATGTTAAGACATATAACGGGAGGTCACCAGGGTTCCATGCAACTTCTTCTTCATTTGGTACAGTGGTTCCCAAAGTGGGCGATATCGCCCCCCTAGGGGCGATGGAAAGATTTTGGGGGGCGATAAAGAAGAAGAGGGCGTTTGGGGGGCGATAGGGGGGCGGCATTCGGAAGTCGAAGTTCGAACGTTTGTTTGACGATTTGTGCACAACACGTGCAGCGCATCATGACTCCCAGCGATGGTTTTTTCACCCAGATCTGTTTTTAGCGCATTTACTCATTTATGAAAAAAATGCACTATTGTGCTCGCCATGTCCGTCCGTCTGTCCGCCTGTCTGTCAGTCCGTGACTTTACGTTTTCGTCGACGAGAAAATGCGCTCTCTATGTCACTCACTGCAGTGAGTACTGAGTTATATTTTTTTAACCTCTCCTGGGTTTACATCTCCGACAAATTAACGGCCGGACTCGCGTCCGGTCTCACGGCCAATTTCCAAATTCAATGATCAAGGAACACCTCTCAAACTAATAAACTTAACTGGATGAAACTTGGCACATGTATTCATTAGGACCTAACGGTAATGTGAAGCTCGTCAAAATTTTTCAATTTTGCCTTCAATTGTTTTTGCCATGTTTATATGGCAATACGTACGGGCCGAATTCACAGTGATCACGGAATTTCTTCCAAATTACTGAACAGATTCGGACGAAATATTGAATTTACAGTCCTAACTACCGAACGGTGATGTTTAGCTCGTGAAAATTTTTTCGATTGTGCCTTCGTTCGCGAGTTTCATTCGTGATTTAAACAGCAATACGTGCTTTAATTCGCAGTAATCAAGAAATTTCTTGCAAACTACTGAACAGATTTGAACGTAATTTAGTATTTTAATACCTACCTAACCTCAGCATCGGCGATGTTTACCTCGTTACAATTTTTTCGTTTGTGAGTTATACGGCTATACGTAAACGATTCTTGGTTAAACCAGCCGGTAGAAAAGCCGATCGTTTCTCCTATATCTGTATAACTTGCGAACGAAAGCGAATAAGGAAGTGTGAAATCAAGAATGACGGTAAGATGAAAAAAATCTCGCAAACGACGGAAAATTTTTTTTTTTCAATCTAAAAAACACCATTTGGTAGTTAGGAATGTATATTCAAAATTTCGTTCAAATCTGTTCGGTAGTTTGGAAGAAATTCTTTGATCACTGCGAATTTCGGCCTGTATCGCAATATAACTCGAATGAAGGTGATATTAAAAAAATTTTCGCAAGCTAAACGTCACCGTAAAGTTCTGATGAATACATGTTCCAAGTTTTATTGAGATGCGTTCATTAGTTTGGGTGATATTCCTTGATAACTGAATTTGGAGATTGATCGTGTGACCGGCCACGAGTCCGGCCGTAAATTTGCCCGAGACCTCCTAGGTTCCTAGTGCTGGAACGGTTAAAACAGCTGAAAAACACATTGGTTCACTAAAAGGGTCCTATTTATGAAATACACATTTGAGTTTAACCTTTATCTGTTAGAATTGCAGCGTACTAAATTTCAAGAAAAAGGCGCATGATTTTATATGTGTCTGTGGGGGGCGCTAAAAATTCACTAGGGAGCCAAAGGGGGCGCCAGCCTGAAAAAGTTTGGGAACCACTGATTTGGTAGATTGATTTCACGTTATAGTGGCTAAGATGCTCTTGTAGTTTTTCGGCTGGATATTTAGGCTCATTTCGGTAGTAGATGGTTCCTTTTGTTTCATTCAGTGCACCGTGCGGTTCGACGGTGACAGAAACAACTGCTAATGACTTTATGTTTAGAATGGATTCACTCTGAGCTTTGCTTTGTACTTCCACAATGAGGGCTCCGTCGCGGGTCTCGTGCGCATTTTTGGGTTCACTGCCCAAAGAAAGGACAAAGAGCCGGTTAGCCAGAACGACGTCAATGGCAGCTAGGCTCTCACCCGTCGTCGACGAGACGCGGAAGAAGCGAGGGTAATCTCGGTTGTAGGCTTCTAGGGTTGGCTGAGTTTGTCTCCATGTTCCTCGTTTAGAATTCTTATTTTGCTCGGCCCTGCCAGAGGCCTGAGGGCGCGGGCTAAACGGCTCCAGTGTCGTGATCAACATGGAGGTAGGAGAAGTCAAGGTTGGTTCCGTAGTGAGGGTCCGGGTCGTTTCCGTTGTCGGGGTATCAGGTACGAGAGGCGCATCCAAAGAATTCATTTTTCTGATCCGGGTTGTTTGATTCGTCCGACGCGCTGAGCAGGCACCCGTGTATCTGCCTCCAACAAAGGGATCCCTGGTGTCAAGCACACGTAGTCTCGACGGGAACACTCGTACGCTCGGATATAGCTTTGGTTGTCGCGGGCGCAGCAGGTTTTGCGTTTGACTAACGTTGCAAGACGAGCGCCACTCCATCTGCGCGGTGTTTAAGCAGCCCCTCGCCTGCCTAGGAGTCCCGCAGCTAACCCTTGCCACGCATGACTGTTGAAGCTAGCGGGTCGGGTCTAGCTCCCCGCCAGGGTTCGTCAATCCAGCGAAAAGTCTTTGCGTATCCGTAAGAGAGAGCCAGGTCGTTACCAGAAGGGCGTTTTGCCATCACTGTTAGTCTGAACTCTTCACCCGAGCCACTCGGCCATGATTGCATCTGTGACCGCCCAGCTTCGGGTCTCATCGAGACACGCAAGCCCCCTTCCCCCCACGACAAGGGCGAGATGGCACGGGGGGGATGTGACAAGGAGGGACAGGTGAAAAGCAACAGAAACTAAGACACTCGAACAAGAGGTCGCTTACACGGGACGTCGGCCGACCGCACGAGAGAGACAGAGAAGGGAAATGTAAGGAATCCTACCTACATAATAACTTAACCCCACAACTGAGAACCGCAGTCAGACACCACGAGCTCAGCGGTGGGGCGGGCGCTCAGGAACAATCACCCTAGGAGCGCGAAATTCCACAAGACTTCTGACGAGCTCAGAAACACGCCAAAAGTCCCCCCTGAGGAGTGACGTCGATAAGATGGGATGGATAATTAATATCGTGCATATCCTTGTCAACATTATATTTGTCCAAAATTGCAACAGTATCAATGTCCTATGTAACTCTCAAAGTGAACCGTTGCCGCAGTCGTACCTATTAAATTTTGAAACTTTATGTCCACAGCAGCTAAATGTTTACCATATGGGCATTATTGTCACCCTAACTTGAAACACTTCGATGATTATCAGCGTTGATTTCAAACCTTTAAAAACGAACACCATATTCATGCGCCGTTATTCCGAGATAGCGATAGAGCCGCGAGGCGCACCCAACAAAGTGCCAGTCCATGCGTTAAATGATATAGATATGAAGAAATTAACCAATCAAATTGCATTGATAACTGCTGCACAGTGAAAAGTGACAAATTTAGCACTTGTGATATAATTTTGTGAGAGGCTGCACGTCTATAGAACAAACGAGATCACGATATAAATTTATGAAAAAAAATAAACGATACCACACCCAGTTAATCATAACAAATACAGTCGCGAAAATCTTCGTGAATACAGATTCAATTATATGAACGTAATTGTAAGGTATAACTTGCTGCATAAATTTAAGTCTCAGGATGAAGGCGATGTCGTTGTAATTAATGGCTACAATAGAGTGACAATGTAAGAGAGGTCGACGTCTGTTCATCAATACAGCGACTGCTTGCTGGATGTAGTTGACTTAAGTCAAACATAGGATCAGTGCAATTGTTATACTTGATATAGAAGTTGCAATCTTGATGGAAACCTAAGAATTCTTGCTTCAATTTAGACTTCGACATCAAACGTTCAGATTTGAAAGAATAGCGTTCATGTAACCATATTAAAAGTGTAGTTTTCAAGACTTACGGGTGAATCCCTTTGAACTCAACTTAATTAAGTGCCCAAGATCCGAGTATATTTTGCGAGCACTCGCGACAAGGTGCATTTAGTGCGCGATTACAAACTAGCGTATCATAGGTGCCTGCATTATACTCCGGATAGCGTGCCACACGACACCGAATGCGACACATGACAGCGCGTAAGTTTAACACTTAACCAACTACTTCTAACCTCTACGATGACTCGGGACTTGCGCATAATTCGCCTAACGTAACGGCTAACACTAAAATCTCTACGATTAGAGCCTCAATAAAGAAAAATAAACACTCCAGTTACCATTCACTGCATGGTGTCAGACCAACCAAGCGTGGACAAAGAAATGCCTCCATTTGCATGGCGGTTCCCCGCGTTTACAAAAATTCAATGAACAAGAGGTTTGGGTGTGGAATTTCAGTGGTATAACTAGAACAAGCTTACCTCCTCCACGTGGCATACTAATGTTACGCTTAAGATAAGAATAATGTAGTTATACAGCAACGCTTCCTGTGAAGGGCTCAGCACATGACTTTTTGAATCCTAAGATGGCGAGAGTGTCGCCACACTGTCTTCACTACAGGGACAATTCTGCACACTTAAAAATATGTTGCATTCCCTCCTGCTGCTCAGCCCAACAACACGAAAACAACAGGCATGCCATCAAGAAGTTATATTACATTCATGTGCATTTGTGCAATGTTACACTGAGCATCGCAAAGGTTATATCCTCTCTGAGTAATTCGATCAGTTTATGCGGGTCAATAAACATGATATGACCAGCTTAGCGTTTAGGTGCAATGCATCAAGATGAGACCCTGTTGGCTGTTGCAATGGAGTTCGTAAAGAGGAATCAAGAAGGAAAATAACGTTATTATAACTTAAACTAAGACAAGTCGTAGTTATATCAATCCGCTGTAAAACTCGCTACGATTTGAATTAATGTGGATGGCCTTGTCAGTGATCGTACGAAGAGTTTTACAATACCTTGGCACATATTTGATCACGACAATGACTTATTGCTTTCCAGATAGAGAATATAGTTCACTCTGAACTTAGCAGTCAAATAGAAGCTATGCCTAGGCATCAGATCATTGAACATTGCTGAACGAGATTCCTCAAGATTTGGCACATTTGAGCAACCAGTGATGATGAGATGCCTTAGTCGGCACGACACACTCATGGGCGTTTTGAATACGTCAATGAAATATTAACCCCTATATCATGCCTGTGGAACTTTGTTTGGAGACCGGCATTAATAACATTGAAAATTAGGTATTTTTAATTATAATCCTTCACAACCGCACAAATGCCGTTTGTTACCATGCGCTCAATTTAAATAGCATAAAAAGAACGATCCAATTAGTACCATGACAATACACGGAAATGAGAATGAGCGATCGAACTAACATCGGCACAGTCAGAATCTAGTCATTTGTTCGGGTCTTGCGAACTATGGAAAAACACGTAAAATAAATGTAACTCACCACCACAAGACGGACGGCACGAGAAAATGCAGGAATGATTCCCAGGAATTCACCATTAAAATAATAATTCTAGGCTTGAATGAATAGAACTAAAAGTTGTGAGAAGCCAAGGCAGTGGAGCAGGTTGAGCAGCAGTAGCAGCACCAGTCCTCTAGAGACTAAAGTGTGTTTGCCATCATTGAGCCTATACGGTTAACAGGAATGATATTATTACGAGTTATATTTCAGGTTAGAAGTACTCGGAAGCTACCTTCGACAGTGCAGAAAAGCGAACAAAACCGCCACCCAACAAAAGCATAGTTTAGACTTTAGAGAGTCCACGCAAAGCAGGCGCATAGCTGACGTCTAATCGTGTCCTAAGCAAGTAGTGCAGCTGTAAAAGCAAAGTTAGACTGCATTCCACACCAAAAATATTCCCTGAAATTTATATGAAAATAAATTTCATAACATTCAATATGCGAAATAAGATAGGCTCAAGTGAACTACGAGTATTTTCTGATACCCGAAAGCAATACAAAGGTTTTAGCTCAGCCCGAAGCTCTTTATTCATCAAGGAATGTTTTCCTATTACAGTGTTCATGTTTTCCTATTATTATGAGGTCCATGTTTCCTTATTACATGGATGGTTTTCCTGCGGCAAAATCAGTCGATAACTGTTGAACAATAAATAAGATGTGTTCGGGCAAGTCAAGAAACTGAGTAACTTCAAAATATCGCACGAAATGCCACGTTCTTCATGGAAAAATATGCTGAACTAGTACAGTTTTACGAGCAGAACGAGTCCAGGATACTTACGCAGTCAAGTGTCACCGAGCAAACATGAAGTTTTATTCTAAGGTTCGACTGAAGCAAGAAAAAACGAAGACAACGAGGCGCTGATGTTTATGATGCATCAGAAAATGGCTCTTAAAAACAAATCCCCCTTTAAAAAAATTGATAAATTAATCAGTATTGTTCTCTTTCTGTCGTGGAATGGCAGCAAGTCTAAATCTCCAAGCACGTCGTTGGAATCATTGAATCGAAGCTTTCAACCATAATCCAGAACGAACATAATTCTTGACCATTGCTAAATTGCTCTGTCCCTGTAAATTTGGATAACTACTGGAAAGAAAAAAAACCGACAATGTTTCCGCCTTCGCTTAAGAGTGTCGATTACGACTTGAGTTCAAATCATGGGCATAATGACAGCAGGCAGCTGCGGGCACCAAAATCTAAATCATATACAAGACCACATCACAAGACCAAGTGACATTTGTGCCAAGTCCTCAACTCACATTACGGTTATGGGATGGAAGTGGAGCCACACAACGCAAGTATAAATCAGCATTTCTTTCATATGTCAAGGAAAACCT
Source organism: Hyalella azteca (assembly GCF_000764305.2). Taxonomy (NCBI): domain Eukaryota; kingdom Metazoa; phylum Arthropoda; class Malacostraca; order Amphipoda; family Hyalellidae; genus Hyalella; species Hyalella azteca. Next base: position 20,914 of record NW_025932156.1, on the reverse strand, counting down.
AATGGATCAAGACAACATAAAAGGCAATTCTTTTTCTAGTTACATGGTAGAAGAACTTAAGTCATAACCGTAAGTCTAAGTAACAGTCGAATCATTATGCAAGAAAAGTTAAGTTCCTTGGTCACAATTTTCCCTCCAGGAAACTAATCCAGATTCAAATGCAAACGCAAAAGAAGCGCCAGTAAATAAAGTAGTAATACAAGCGAGTAATTGAGGTTCCTTTTTTCAAGGAACAAATTAAAGCACTTGAATCTAAGCCACCAATTGCTGTGGACACTCAGGGTGCTAGGTGCATATACAACAGTCAATACGCGCTGTATAGTCAACACACGAGTGTTAAAGCAGGGAATGTGGGAGAATATTATGCCATTAATAATACAACCAATATATTATGACTAAGTCTACGCAATACAGCAACTAAGCGATACATATGATGCGAACATACGTCGATATATTTCTTAAATCATTACTCAGCCAATCTAAATTGATATCTTACAAGATAGAGCGACCACTACGCACGAGGGGACTGCATAACATATTTCAAAGGATAAGTATCGAGGTATACACCGTATATTGCTCTAAACAGTACTCGTTTATATGCGTCAAGAGACAAGTAACTATTAAACACAATCATAATCATGACGTGAAATCACCAGCAATCAAGTGCTTCATCAGCGCAACCAATTTTCACGTCCATCTTAAGCAACGCCTGAAAGAGAAACGCTTCAAACGATGGAAGCCGTTGAACTGAGCACAACATATATTATTCCAGTCTTACCCTAACGAACGCTCAAATATTTAAGCGTTAATACGGCGAATTTTTCGAACAACGGATATTTTCCTAACGAATATTTTACGAAACACGGATCAGGCAGTGGAGACCCTCAAGCCGGTCGAAACGATTAATAAACGAACAGAAGTGAGCGATCGCACCATAATTCATGGTTGTGACACAATTGCCATCAATTCAACGCATTAATCCATGACAATCGGCTAACAATTAACACGCATTGATCGATGATTTCAGCCAACGTAAGCGATGCTTCACTCAAGACAATATTACAGACTCTGTACATAAATCGGAATTTGAGCAATTCTGTTTGGAATGATGTAGTTTCGAGGGCTGCAAGTTTTCTTCCATTATATGCATACCGCCGGTTATATTATCCAGCCGACGGATTTGCACCTACGGTATTGCCTAAATATTTCCACCTACCGACCTTAATTAGAGCTTTGGGTCACGGTCTATACCTTCGCTTATCAATAAACTATGAAAGGAACGTGCAAGCGACCCGCAAAATGTAGGAACACATGAGCCAAATCATTCAAGTTTTACTATATTCTTACGGTCTGGATATACTTGGATAATATTAGACTAAGTTTCAGTCATACATTGATGTCCTAAATGCTATGTCGTAGGAGTTCTGAGTGCGCAGTCTGACATGTCGCTTTGCAGCAGCGCCAGAATGACAAGTCGGCAGGAAACAAACCGGTTAGGAGCTAAGACGCAGGCATCACTAATGCAGACAATAGACAAGATGGCATAAAGACTCGAGCATCTGACGAACAAACTTAGCAAGACAATACAAAGAAGTACAAAGATTTTGTGAAGACAACGTCAGATATGGAACACTAGGAGCCCCGGCAGTCTACACGCATGGAAAACAAAAGCTGTGAAGGATCTCGGGAACGATGCATGGTGCACAATACTAACAGAAAGCCTAACTAAATAGAAATCGGTATAGTAAATCAACAATAATCTCTTCGTTATGCGTTTACGTGAAAGTCCCTCATGTCTCGGAACTTCATTCTGAACATAATTTCACTCAAATTGTTTCCGTTTCTTGAACCTACGAGGTAGTTACCCCAGAGCGCACGTTGATCGTCAAATTTTAGGCAGGATATGTACAACTACCAGTAACTGCAACGGTTTTCGGAGCACGAGTTGAATTATGATCTTTTGTATGGTTCAAATGAGACCACAACGCGGATACTTGTTTGATTGCCGCAGGAAATTTACATCCTCCTGATCAGCTAGCAAAATTATTACAAACGAGATATTAAGAAGGTCTGAAATAATGATATGTTAAGTGTGCATCAAAGTCTTGCAAACCGCGAGGAGCAACGTTCACGACAAAATGAACAGCAGGGAACCACGTTCACGACAAAATGAACAGCAGGGAACCACGTTCACGACAAAATGAACAGCAGGGAACCACGTTCACGACAAAATGAAAAGCAGGGAACCACGTTCACGACAAAATGAACATCAATAGACAGCGTCCAGGACATACGACGTGAGAAAGCATGTGTTAATTAGGCTGTAAACAAGAAGTCAAGGCAACGAGTAACTACCGATACTCAAGACAAGTCAATTGCAATTAAATGTCGCTTGAACGAGTAGAGATATGATATTAATTAGATAGTCATATCTAATATTTAGAAAGAATTACAGACGTAGTAAACATAAATAAAAATACGAATTTAATAACTAGATAAATGTAAATATGTTTTGAACAATGATAAAAAGTTGTTTATCACAGTGAAAAAGAATCAAATCACAGAAATTATATTTAGGAACAAAAAAGTGAAGGGAATACAGTCTCGACTCGACACATTTTGTCTCCTTTTTTGGTAATAGTTTCACACGGAACGCTCCAAAAGACATTAATCCAACATTATGAACAAAGTGCATACTCAATAATCACTTATAGGTTGAGTTAAGAAACAATAAAACTAGATCCGTTTTAACAAATAAAAGAATTAAAGATTCGACAGCTACGAGCAAAACCAGCCGATACCGAATCTTGTTTTCAGAGATTCAACGGAACAAATTTACAGGTTAATTTTTGCATGTATTTATTTTTAGTGAGATTCGAAATAAAAAACAATGCGACTTAATGATGGCGCTTAAACGCTAAGTGAGGAAATCGCGAACATTACACAAATCAAGTACAATTTAAGACAAGTGCTACATTAATATAGTGTCACCTAAACGTATAAATAAGCTAGTTAGGTCACAAATGCAGGAGGAAAGGGGGAGTACAGTGTAATGATTTGGAAATAATTGGTTTCTATAACATCCTACAAGACAAAAGCCCAATTTTCAGACAAATGAGCACATATTATTGCAATGCTCAAGTTAGCTTTGAACCATAACGTTGATATGCAACGCTTGGTGTTGGATGTCGCGTGTCAACGAATAAAACTTGACGTCAACGGAGCAACGGTAGGTGCAAGTGCTGTTCAGCCCATGGCAGACGGTTATGTGACCAACACAAATTAGGTTGTTAACGCACGACAACTCATCTTGAGTATCACATAACTAATTCGTAACCCCATATAAGCCCATTGCGCTGAATTGATATAGCTAGTTCTCTTCTAATTAGGTATAGTAAATTGAACACGGCGTTTGGCACAAATTCTGAGCAAGCTCGCCTCAGCACTAGGAGTGATAACTTTCTAGGACCGAAATAGCGAAGACTAAGTTTTCTGGTGGAATGTCGCTCATGATGTGATTGATTGCAACACACACAACGAACATAACATTAACTGTTGTAGTAGTGATGAGGGGTTTACCACAAACTGTCGAGGCGACCACAAACATATTAAATGGTGTGTAGATGTGGTAGTGTGGTGAACGTTACACAAAGACGATCACTTTATAAATTACGGCAATTCTTGAGGACGTGAACACAAAGTGTGGAGTCTGACTACTCATAGATAGTTTAGGTACAGAGTGCATTCACAGGCTTTTTATACACACTGCCGCTGTTGAGGCGGCATGTAAGTAGCAGATCCATCCGACACACGCGCGCGTGCGTCTATATGCAACGAAGAAGCAACAACTCTAACCTACATGTAGACACACGTAAAGCTTTTCTTAGCACAGCACAACCAGCACAGTAACTATTAATTATTAACCTATTCGCGCTAACAACAGGGAACGTGGAGCCGATCATTCAGGGCTCCATATTGTCATCAATACCTTACCCAGGGCCCGCATATAGATAAATACTCGCATTATTCAACGTTTTGTAAACTTAAATAGAATAAAAGCTATTAGCACGTAAGCAACACATCAAGTACGACTAGACACTGAACAACCAACGTTTGATTGCAGCTGCCGATAGTGAGCAAGAGTCGTATTGATGCCAAGAATACTTCACAAAAATCATCAGTTGCCAACAAATCTTTTCTAACAACGCGTCCGGTGAGGTAAAAATGGTAGGCAACTCAGCAGCAGCGATGCCAGACCTTACAACCCTCAAGCAAGTGTGCATAGCAATAACATACTGCAGGGGCGTGAACTGCTGTGTGGAGGGGCTTAGAGTAGCTCTTGCTGCGTGGTTATCTCTTGCATGCGAGAACAGCTGTCTGAAATATCAGGTCTTCGCTGTCAGCTCCTTCAGTCAGCTAATCGTAAGGGCAGACACTGAGAAGCCCAACTACAGCAGCGCTCAGTGTTGAGAGGAGGTTTCGGCTCAAGCTGAGGCGACTTCAAACCTGCAAATTATGCGCAGCAGAGGCTGTGTGGGGAGGTAGGGATGGTTGTCAGGCAAGGAAAGAACTATTATTTACGTTCAATCAAGAAGAGCAAGGGTATGCAAGACAATGAACTGGTTATCCCGCTTCGAATAGCACCAGAAGGTAATCAGAGAGCACCGAAGCGGCAAGCTAAGATGGGTTTAGAGTCCTATAGTCTGCTTGAGCTCAAGGTCGTGATGGGTAAAAGGAAAACACAGTAAATGAATCGCAATGTTGCAGTTCCGTAAACATCAGTGACATCAACCGATGCTATGGTACTGACCCGCACCAACAGTGACCGCTAGTAACCTGTCTCGAGTTAAGCGAGCCTCACAGACACTACGATGCTCGGGCTACACAAAACCTTACAAGACAGTTAGAATATAAATTAAAAGTTATATCTATTTGCTTCCAAATGCAGATCTACGTAAGAGTGAAGAACGGGCGCGGTAAACAATACAAGGTAGGAAAATACTTGCACCATAACTACAGATATGACGTCACTAACACGGTCTATGCATGTGGTGCGAAGGTATCAGCTCAGGCGAAGACCAGAACAACGTTAGGTATTTGTACATAGTTTCTAAATTAGGCGGGCGTCTTGGTTCTTCCGGCACCCATGGCTTCATAGTTCATAGCAACTGCAGGACACCGCGTTGCAGTCTAAGGGAGCAGTTCATTACCCTAGGACAAGTCAGCAACAACTTTTAATAAATGATAATCAGACAAATTTCTCAGCCAGGTCATCATTACTGAGGCCACTCACTGCCGAAATAAAATAGGGTTGATAATATATAATTAATGAGCGGTTTTGCCAGTCAGCGTGGAAGAATTGATGATTCGGCTTCTCAACAAGTTTTCATTGACAGATCATGTGAAGTAATTTTATTATAATATGTATTCTAGCACATGTTCATAACAGGCATAGAAAAGTGCCCGAAATGTAAGGAGTGGAGTATTCACTGCGAGCGGCCTTGACGCCATTCATATTTCATCCCATTCCCATTAAGAGAGGAGAAGTATTTATAATATCGCATAGTTGAAACATCAAAAAAAATTTCTGACAGTAAAAACTATGGCTAACTACTACTATGGCAGAGCTACTAGTAATGTAGAGAACCTTTGGGTTGATGGTTTTTCTTTTTTCGACCTGCAAACCATCTCCTTGAAGATGAAAATAGCGCAATTCCTAAAGAAAAAGCCTATGGATGCCAGAAGACCAGCACAAGAGCCTCGTCGAGGATACAGGCTAGACTCGCAGATCTTGGGGACGAACTACCTGCACGGTGCACGAGCTACTGACGAAGGTGGCACGAGGGACAGCGACAGGGGAGAAAGAGAGAGAGAGAGAGAAAAGCGTGTGGGCAGATATGAAGAAAAGAGGAGCAAAGAGAAGAGAGAGGATCACATGAGAGTCGATTTGATGGCCAATTGTCTGTTTCGCTCAGAGGCAGGGCTTCATAAAATTAATTTTTATACTAAAAATCGATAAATAAGTACGCCTTGCAATAGAGTAACATAAAATCATAATAAGTTACTGTTGTGCCAAAGACATATTTCAGATATCACCTATCGTGTTACTAAACGCATCGAAAAGATAGTATATACAATTGATGCAAGCCACAGAAAGGAAAAACCAAAAAAGCTGAGACCTACTGACAGATCTCAAAAAATGAACTACGTTATTTCGCTTGAGCTGTAATTTGAGACAATATACATGGAAATAAATAGGCATATCGTGGATGCTCAAAGCGCCCGACAATTGAAGTTCAATAAACAATCGTTTGAGTATAATTCAGGGAGCGCTGAGCAGACGAAAGAATGGTCGCGGAAGACATGAGAAGGGATGCTAGTACTCATCGCTAATAACCTGCTATGGTGATACTCGTTATTGACTAAGTTTGTGCGTGGCTAGCGTACACCAGCAAGCCTTCATATTCCCCTTCCCCGTCCAGGGGATGAGAGAACTACCATTGAGCTGCCAGGGGCCTAGGAGGAAAACATGAGGTAAAATGCACGTGAGTGACCGCCGAGTGCCCGTCCGCATCTCCCTACTTAACGCAAAATTTCCTGGAATTTGATGGAGTGGAAAATTTCCTGGAATTTGATAGAGCGGAAAAATTTCTTGGAATTTGATAGAGAAACCAAATTACAGATAATATTTGATTTTTGCCTATGAAACAATGGTGAAAATAGGACAAATTCAAATTCATTCAGGCACACACAACGTAATGCAATTACTCAAATGTGAGAAAGTTTGAAGCATACATAAAATAATAAGTGAATAGAATAGCAAGTTGCGGACGCGGCAATGTGGCGGAGGCTTGACCATTTCTTTCGTCTGCAGGGCATCACTGATGAAAAATTTAGAACCTAAAAATCCAGTGAAATGGAAAAAATATTTTCAATAAAATATTTAAACAATTATCGAAAATAGATGTTATGTTCGAAACTTAGAAAGTTGTGAGCATGTACATAGAAGCATTGAAGCAGAGAACACTATTATGGCAGATGAATAATTTTTGGCACTATAAAAGAACTCATCCAGTTCAAAATAATAAGTACGGATAGTTAAGGTAAATTCAAAGACTGTAAGATTCAACTTATCCAAAGACAAGTTAAATCCAAAAACTGCAAAAAATGTTGCTCAACCCAGACAAACTATCATGTGTAAGAGTCTAAAGAAACGTGTACTATCTAATCCAAATGAATACAAGTAAATGAACCATACATTATTTAAGGTGATAAGAGAATATAGAAGCCCAGCCTGTAGCGAAGAGCCAGTCTAGCTGGCGAGGGAGATGGCCATGTCAAATCTATTCTGCGTGATCTGGAAGTATTTCTGCCACTTGGGATCAACATTATATCATCCATCAGTGGGGAAGAGGATATCGTAGCTAGGAGGATAAGGTTGGATGTCAGGCGCTGTGGGGTTAAGATGGCTACCGAGGTTCTGACTGTTGGAGCGATTAAAGCTATTGTACTGATTGACCCCAACGAGCGGCTGCTGCTGTTGCTGCGACTTTTCATCCTGCTGTTGCTGCAGCTGATTATTGAGGGTAACTGCATCATATCCGGGCAGGGTGTTCTGACGTCGGGGACCGGAGCCCCTGACGTCAGCCTCGACCCTCCTGGTGCGATGCGTGCGTCCCCTAGCGTTATGGGCGCGCCGCTCCTGCTGGTGCTGGTGACGCTCGTCGTCCTCGTGCTCCTCTGTTATGCTGTCGTGGCGGCGGCCGCTGCGGTGGGCGCGGTGTCGGTGCCGGCGACTGCGGTGACTCGTCGCCACCACGTCCGCAGACTCCGACGATGCCGCGAAGTTCACGGCCGTCGTCGACTCAGCAGGAGAGGCGCTGCAACAATATTAATCAGACTCTAGTGAAGTAAGAAGGCGTCGAGCAAACGATCTACAAGAAGGTTATGGAATCCGCACCAAGATCCATGCAAAGGAAGAAGGTGGTGGAGCGGTAGTAACGTTATCAGAAGATCTATCATATTCGATTGAATAGACAACGAGGGAGCATATTATCTATAAGAAAATAGCAAAGAAAACGTTCATATGTAACGCTGGCTCCAGGCAAAAATGCTTATTGTATTTTATACTTTACTGCTGACATTTTTTGCATGCAGTTTAACCTTATCCACTTTCACAACTGCAACTTGGAATAGAGAGAAAAAGCTTTCACAGGTTTTAATTGACTTGCACGAGACTACTTATGAACGTTCCAGCAAATAATGCTGACTATTTCAACAGATAATTTAACCGTGAACACAGTAAACTAAGACAAGCTCGGTGGCTAGCATCCAGGTTGCCATTATAGTACTCGGAGAAGACAAGCTTTCTGGCCGCTACATTGTGTTGGTTAAGTCCAGAAGAAAGTATTTAACGCAGATATAATGAACATGGCTCTCACATGCAGGGACAGGCAACGGATCATGCAAGAATCTCTTATGTTAACCTCTTAAAAACCTAGCATGTGAGAATGAAATAAAATATACAAATCATGTGGCATGAAAGAGAGCACCAAAAATATCGACCTTAAAGCTAAATTAGAGAGAAGTGACCTGTAGCAAAAAGATCGATCACAGCAGGCAAGAGGCATGCAAGAAAAGTGCCTGAGAAATCAGATGAACAAGACGAAGAAGGAACAATGAGAGAGAAGGAAAACATAAAAAGATTCCTGAACATAGTAAGATTCCTGTAAACACGGCAGTCGTGTCAGAATAGATTTTGAATCCTACAAATAAGGTTAAAAAATTTGCTTTCATAAAAGAAGTATGAGCCAGAGATGAATGCTCTTGGATTGAACCGAAAATAAAAATAACTCCATTGAACGATAGCACATAACATTGATTAAAATTTTGAGAGACAAGACGACTAAAAAAATAAAAATTTCTACTTAAAAAAAATTTAGTATGCAGAAGTTGAAGAAGAGTGCTACACTTGTGGCAGGAAGCACATGCATAACAACGACATTGGCTGTTCCTGAACTAATTATTGTTTAGTGTATTCAGTGTTGTGATAATCATGTTCAGTATTATGATTATTTAACTACTCACGCTTCTGAACAGAAGGACATCGGTTAGTCCCTGAAATCAACGTCACAAATGAAATTTGACAAGAAAATTCTTCATAAATATGCGAACTGAAAAATGTACATAGAACACTTCTAGAAAACAATCACGATGGTTTAAATGAACTAAAGTGTGTGCCTGAATATCTATAACAAAGTTGAATTTTCTAGGAATGTTTAGCACTCAAGTTATGATCAGCATCTCAAGTTGAAATCAAACACAGAACAAAATTTAGAATAGAAACAGCCAGCATCGCAGACTTGAAAGAAACAGTAAGGCCAAGGTAGAACCGTAAAGACCACCACGGTAATGTAAGACTCATACAATTATGGTAGAACTTGTGACGCTCGAATTCTTATGAAGGTATAGGTTCTAACGTCAGAACTTGTATGTCAACTAAAAAGTTCAAACACTGGAACTTATTCCAATGATGAAAGGCACTTCAAATGCTACATAATATTAAAAGTTACAACTGGAACGATCATAAAGTTTCTAGCATTATGGCTGCAACTACTAAAAACTTATAGCATTTGTACTTGCTCAACATTAGTCCCTGCCATCATATATGGTACTACTGCAAAATGTATAGCAATAACACTTGTAAATAAAGTTCCTAGCATTAGAAATGGTACGACTACAGAGGTTCTAACGTGAGAACTACAAGCAATATGTACATCAGAGGCGAGAACCAGAGCTCAAGACACAAGTTCGATTGAGTAACTTTTCAGGTACGGAAATCCAAATACCTGCTGATGCAGCTTCTTGAAGCATAAGAATTGCAAATGGTATAAAAATTTTCCTATAATTCCTGATTAAAATTTCATTCCAATGCATGAAAGATAATAAATAAATTTGGAAATCCCCATGGGTAGAAGAAATCAGTCAATGGTTCTTGCCCTGACAATAGATGCTCTGCCGCAGCATGCACGCTCATCCCGACAATATCTTGTAAACAATATCTTTGAAATTTTTTAAATTAAATATATTGATATGAAGACTGTTTTCAACATTAATCTGTTGTAAATTGAAGAAATGTTGACACAACTTTATGGTCTGAAGTCATGGGGGAAAAATAACATCGAGTAAGTGGTTAGAACTGTGGTTATATTTGTAAATGTTAAGATGAATGCTGATAGATAGGAATTTGACAAGTGTTCAAATGACAGTTGATATTCTAGGTATATTATATATACCTACCTATATTATATATACCTTATATGTAACTTTTCTCATAGTTATAGAGCTTATGTGATTGACAAGATAATTTAGAACGATTCAGTGCTCATACCCCAGAAGATTTAATTAATGGAAAATTAGTGGTTCGAAAGTACAAGCCTTAGAACCAAACAATACCATATATGAAGCAGCCAAGCATAGCATGAAGACAGCTCAACTCTAGTAAATTTTATACGAGTGTTACCAAATAAGATGGTTATGATTAATGGAGTGATTACAGCTCCAGCTCTACACCACCACGACACCCTACACCACCACGACACACCACAGCACCCTACACCACCACGGCACCCTACACCACCACGACATCCTACACCACTACACCACCCACCGGTTGCTATCATTGCGGGCTTTAGCGACGAGAACGTAGATGATGAAGAGCAGGATGATGCCGCCGATGATGCCCCCCAGCAGCGTGACGATGATGATGGTGGAGGAGAAGACGGCCGAGTATTGCGCCAAGCCTGCCACCTCCTCTGCACAGTTGTCTTCGTATTAGCATTTCTTGCTCACAAATTTATGAAAACATTTTCTGTTAATAAAGTGTGAATAACATCCACTCTTTTTCAACAGGAGAGTCGAGGTCACCAGTATCAATAGCAGACAAAAAATACTCGCTCCTTGACACTGCAGCCCAGCAGGATACCGCTACATCCACAAAGTCAATGAAACGTTTTTTATCAACAACTCCGTTTAAAGTTAATTAAATAAATGAATGAGATCCACACTAACAGACTATGAGTAATCAAGAGTGTCACGTTGGGAGCTCATAGACAACGTCATTTGGGATAAATTATTTTCTTGGTAATCTGCTTAAAGAAACTTACTATCTTTATTTTACTCAATTAACAAGGTGTAGAATTATAGAACAAAAAAAATGGCAGCTGCTATTACGTAAACACAGCGTTGGTGGAGTTCAAGTGGTGGCCAGTGTTAACCCACACACAAATTTACTAATTATTTCAAAAATAAAAACAATAAAATATTGAGAGAGACCTAAGGAAGAATAAATTATAGACATTGTCGACAGACCTCCAGGACAGCCACGCTCGTCGTTACCACCGCCAGGCAGGGCGCAGTTGACGTGACCGTCGCAGCGGTAGCGGCCGTGCACGCAGTACAGCTCCTTGCCTCGCACGTTGCCTCCCCCGCTACACATGACCTGGTCCTCTGCCGCGCACTCTACGGCACACAGTAGCGTTACTGCCGCGCACTCTACGGCACACAGTAGCGTTACTGCCGCGCACTCTACGACACACAGTAGTGTTACTGCCGCGCACTCTACTTTACACACTCGCGTCGTGATGGCAATACTGCTAACCATTTTAACTTATTTACTACATCATCATCGCGAATACGCACACCGAACGCGACTGATGAAGGCGGACGTCATTTTGTCCTATTAGTGACACACACCTATTAGTGACTTCACGTTGCACTGATACGCCGATTTTCCGAGACTAACTGCATCAGGATAACCAACACAAAGGCAAAAAGAGCATCGATATTCGGACAAAGTCTCGCGAGTTCCTCTGAGTGCACGCAACTCTCGAAATTGGTTATTATTTCCATGCTGAACACACAAAATAACATTGAATATTTCCTTCAAGACCCATTTTGCAAAACATTGAATTACTAAATCAACAACTTCAACTACTGTTGTGATGAAACAATATTGGCTGTTTGCTTGGTATAATAAGAAATATAAAAATGAAAAACATAACATTTAACATATAATATGAGATAAAACATTAGTAACACATGAAAAAGCACCTCGTACAACATATATAGCAGTCTTCACGTAATATTCGTCTGATTCATCTTTCGAAATGAGCAATTTGTGCAGCAGCTCAGCTGAATATTGAATGCACATTTTCTCGCAATAAAGCACCTAATTGAAAGCTAAAAAAAACTTTTAAGTAATGCAATTTGACTCCTATAAGCTCATCACTAATCGGAACACCCATTAAGAATGCGATTATAGCAAAATTATCGGTAGTTTTCTGGCTACATCAACCTAAATGTATACGATGAAGTACAGGCGGCATACCAGGTTAGTCGCGGAGGTTGGGAGCAGCAGCATGCAGGGTGAGAATTTCCATAGCGGGAGATGAAGTGTGATGCAAGATGAGGTGTGATGCAAGATGAAGTGTGATGCAAGATGAAGTGTGATGCAAGATGAAGTGTGATGCAAGATGTAGTGTGATGCAAGATGAAGTGTGATGCAAGATGAAGTGTGATGCAAGATGAGCTTGAAGTCGGAATAAGAAGAAATTCAAATAAAAACTTTCAAGACTTAGCAAAAAAAAATATAAAACATATACCTATCTTACTTAGTTCTCAAGAATCTATAAAAAGGTGCCAACAAAAAATGAAATGTCAGACATCATAATAAACTATTACAAAAAATGAAAACAGCTTCAAAAGTTTCAACTTGTACCGGAATTTTTAATTCAATTCTTAATATTTACATTAAAGGATGATCTTAGGAATGAAAGTGATACAGGCACGTGGGTAATCACTTTTTGGTCTTAACAGAGACTTTTGATTAGATTGAAATCCTGGAAGATGTCAGAAAATGGCTGTATTAGCATAATGAAAAGCTAGGAAGGATGCAAGTCAAGGATTTTGTTGATGTAGGTCTGAACACAATGAATTGGATGAGAGGATAGTAGGACTTGAAAATAGGAGTAACTGAGTTACATGTTGGTGAAGGGCTGCAGGAGAAGAGAGAGAAGACATGCGTTGAGCTTCTTACAACTCACACCCTTAGCAGTCGACATTTGCGGATGGTTAGTTACTACAGCTACTCAGAAAAATTTGTTCCAAAAAACAGTATCTGTCATAATGAAAAACAAACAATAAATAGCCGAGAAAATAACTCTTATATGGAATTTCTCATTATTTTGACAAATAACAATACTCAGCAATGTAAATTTACATGAACTCTAAGCAGAATGGTAGAGTAGGGCTTCTTTACCTGCAGGCATTTTACTTCATGCAAGTGCAATTAATACCTTCGGTATCAAGACATTGCCCATCAACAGTGATGGAAGGCATAAGTCATCGGGCAACATAGGCTAAGCATACAAAGTAAACAGGGGTACGTGCATATTGTAACCACAAAGAAACAAGATACAACTTAATTTAAGGGATCAATGTCTAGGTTATAGTTAACACATGAAGTGAGCAGATAACCAGATATCACATATACAAAGTAAAGGTCAACATGAGGTCGTGGTAACAAGTAATAACTTGATACAAATCAGAGTCTCTAAGGAACAAACAAATAAAAGGCAGGTTTGGTTCAAGCGATTTGGTTCAATGGCATAGTAATATAGACTAGACCTCACAAGAGCAGTGAATGTTAGAAGCAATAAATGAAGCAATATCTCACCATGCTCATTGATGTTGCGGAAGGTGGAAATTACAACAGTGAAGGAGTTGTTGACGGGAGTCTTGTTGTCCTCGTCCTGGTGGTAGACTAACTCTAGACTGTTGGCCATCGTGCTGAACACGTTGCTGTGACTGCTCGTGTCCACCAGCCTGGAGCAAACAAAACATTATTTAATACACAAATAATGAGCAGGGAAATCATACAATGTCACACTCTCAGCCTCTGGGACAGTGATCCTGTCAGTCAGCACCATTATTTAAACCAAAAATCTTGAATGGTCTGACCTTTTCTTGGTTTTTCTGTAGCTTAAAAAACAATATACCAAGTGAGAATCACAGAAACATTACACATTGATGCATAAAATGTGGTTTTGAATATATGTCTTAATACCGAGTCATGATGACTTATAATCACATTCATTTCATGTACTCATTGCCTGCAGTGAAAAATCTGATTGCATAACACATCAAGGACAAGGCACTACCATCACGTAAGTTTGGGAATATTGCAAAAAAAAAATACAGTCGACAATACAGTGTTGTCATGGGAACTACGGTGTTCAAGCGGGGCAACTCACCGAAATATTTTTGAGGTGTCAAGCACACGTTCGCCGCAAAGCTTTTCAGACTGCCGTCCTTTAAAAAGTTTATCAGGAAGCAGCATGTCCAGCACCTGGTTAACTAGACCTCTGCCTTTGGTGCGGAACTGTTTATACAAAACAAATAATTAAAGGCCGTACATGATTTAACAACATGAAAATGGAGAAATCTGCAGGTCATACACTAGAACAAAGAATACAAAATATGCCCACTGAAAATCCATGTGATATAGGCTGAGCCCACAAGTGAAGAAATTTTTATCTTCTATTGGAAGAAATAAGAATATTCTATACGTAATACCCTATATAAAAATTGGTACCAATTAGAGAAGATAATAAGAAAGTACTTTAAAAATGATAGTAAATATCACATATTTTATTAAAAATGCCAATGGATTTCAAATAATTACAGCCAGATTTACCAAAAATCCTAACAACCAGCAAATAAAACAATCAGACATATATAGTTCTCTTATATTGTAGTAATTTAGCAAAAATATCAAAGCAGCAATGAAGCCACAATATTGGAACAGAACCAAATAGAAGCAAGAACTCACAACAATATAATCACTGCAGTCCCATCTCTTGGTGGCATGGTCCTGGGTACCTTGTATACGAATGTTCTCCACAACCCCACCAAGATGAAAGTTCTTCTCGGTGGAAACTTTCAACTGAAAAACATGTTATTTAACTTATACATGCAAAAATATTAGTCTCTAAAATAGAAGTTAATTATGGAGAAGGAAAATTTGTGAAAATAGATGAGTTCACGAATTCAAAAAATAATAATTGAAAATCATCAAATAAAATTTGAAAATGTAATAAAAATCCAAGGAATATTAAATGTTTTTGAAGAATCTTCATTATACAGCATGGTTGCTAGGACAATTTTCCAATATTCTTGTCTTAATACCAATCTATCAATTACTGATTCAATTCATACATATATAATCCTTATATACATCACAGAAATTCTGATAACTGTTCATGAGAAAACTCAGAAAAGTGGCTAAGGAGTAAGATCCCAATAAATTAAAGGAGTCAGCAGAGTTTTGCTGCCCATTCCAAGTCAATTTCTGCTCTATAACTGGTCACAATCTTTCAAATTTCCAAATCAATCATATACATGCTACAAATATTACAGACAAACGAAAATAATAATTATTATAAGTATGACTCACAGTGCAGGTGTGTCTGTCTCTGCCATAATAGTCTGCATCTTCAGCCTGTCCAAAAGTGATGATTGCTGCAGACCAGGCCGGCAGGTATACAGGCACTACTCCATCAACTCCACGACAAACTTCCTCCAGCACATCTGAGAGTAATGCAGCAGTAAAGCAAATTAGCAGTATTTAACAAAAAATATAGCAGTGATGAAAGCAAGTGGTTCTATACTTCAATATTAATGAACAATATGAGAAAATAACTTCGAATTTTACTGCCAATATTTGAAGTTATTTCAAATTAACACATCACGTCATCAGATATAAGAGCATTAACAGTGTGGATGTACTCACAAGTGGAGTAAGGATCTGGTTTGCTGGCCTCATCAGCTTGTGATGATGAGATGACCAGCAGAAAATAAGGTAGAGTAAATAGCACTGCCAAGAGCAGCTGCTGCCCCCCTAAAACTAACCTAAGCATCACTGTCCTGATGCCCGGCTTAAAAGTGATCAAAGATTATGCATCGAAAAAAATAAATCTGGAAAGAGGTGAATGCATGATGAGACACTATTGTTTGTAGTAGATTTTATCAGCAATTGAAAGTACTTTGTTATATATATAGCTTATCATCACTGACCTATGTATAACCAAACTAGGTTTGGTTAAAACTGGAAGTATGCAATAAGTAATTGAACATCACATGATAAATAATTATCTTTGAAATAACTTGCTCATTAGTCATTAACTCATAATGAAGCATATCCTTGAAAGAAGAATATAGGTCAGTGATGATAAACTACCTATAACAAAATACTATACCTATTTTACTGATGTAATACAGGCATAAAATATCAAATGCCTTGATGGCTTTGTTCAGGTTCAGCATCCAGAGTATCTAGGACAGGTAAGTCCTCAATAGTGTCCAGCACTTCCTGCAAGACATTGTTAACATTGGAGTAAAGTCAAGATAGTGTTCAACTCATCTGCTCAGTCTTGCTGGAAATAGGCTTGTCCGACATAGACCTCAGTAGAGCCATCGTTGCCACTGGTAACTTGAATACTTGCTTGATTCCCTTGTACATCCCTCTTACACTGCCAGAGTCTGAGGCCTGCTGAATGCCATCCCCCAGCTGCAGCCAGTAGCAAGCTATTTGTTGAGCCTATTTCTGAGTCATTCTTAGTGCATGTAGGTTCTCCTGACTTGGATCACTATTGTACCAAGCATCACTCTTTTTTGCAGTCAATGACTGGTTCCAACTCACCAATGTTGGCCTCAAACCAGTCAGCACTTCCGTGCTCCTACATGCCATAGGCCATGACAGCAGCATCATAGTTGGCGCAGCAGAGGGAGCACCACCCATCAACTACACACTCTGCCGTTTGCCAGGGAGAAAGTTGGCAAGATGCTTGACCAGAAATTGATTTCTAGCAGGACAGAAGGCCCTGCTGACAACAGTTCTGGGCTGGTGCTTCCTCATGAGGATTTTATATCTTTGGTATAATTTTGCTATTTAACAGACCAAAGAGTGGACAGTATTACAGTCAGCACAGTGGTACACTCTTGTGTTGTGCACACTATCCAGAGAGTGGTGCCATGTGATTATCAAGTCCAGCTGGTGCCAGTGTTATGATCTGATATGTCTCCAGGATGCCTAATGGCATAGCTTGTTATGGATAATTATAATAAATTTTTGTTTGTTGTTAGCTGGTGCTAGTATTTCCTAATATAACTTCCTTGATGGAGCCCAGGTGGTTTCAGTGACCTACCCTGCCAGCATTACCCGCAGCCATACTGCAAACCTCCTTAAATATCAATATTAAATGTACCGGGACTGAACCTCCCCAACACTATGATGTGGTAAGTCTACAAATTGTTGTTATGAGCTTTTGATCATGATTAAATATTTTTTATTGACAAGCAGTGAATTAAGCTTTGAATTGTATTTGCCAATAGAGAATTCTATCATCATTATTGGCCAATCTGGTATATTCAATATTAGGCAGGATTTTACAGACAGAAAATGATGGGTAAGATTTATTCTACAAACAGATTAAAAATTTCCAGGCAAAAATCTGGCATGGAGTATATTGGCCTATGATGGCTGACTATCAGGCCACATTCAAGTGAAGAATTGGGCACTGGGCACTGGGCACAAGCCAACACCCACCACTGCCACCAGTAACTTGGACAGAAATGCCTATAAATCTGGCTAATTTTAGCCATTCTTATGGCTTTTTTCTAATTTATTCACTGAAAAATAAGAAAAAAAAAACAATTTTCAATTATGATTTTTAAACATCACTTGTGAAATCATTGTTTTTACCCACAATTTTGGGCAACTCCTGCCTGATAAAGTGATATTCCAAATTAGAGACCACAGCTGGAGCTCTACTGCCATTTTAGGCACTGCAAGATTCATGCTTAATAATTTACTCCAATTGTATTGTTAACAAAAGTGCACAATTGAGCTTGATAATTCTAAAAGTATAGAAAATTTGTTACTTTGGAGCTGCAAGATTCAAGGAAGTAGTAGAAAAAATTCTAATCCTGAAAAAATTAAACATTTTTCTTATTTTATATAGAAAATTTTAGACAAGAACCATATTATAATGCAGATAAAATTTACTGCAAGCAGGTGTTGTCCCATGGACAGCAAGAGCAAGCCAAAGATGAGAATTGGGCAGAAGCACCCATGAATCAGACAAAACGGCCCATGAATCTTCTCAATTTTATCCATTCAGGCCATTCGCATGACCTTTTCCTAATTTATTCAGTACCTATTGTTATACCTAAGAAGAACTGTCTATTTTTACCTGTATTTTTTTATAAATACCTGCCAAATGATATATTTTATCCATCATTTTAATAAACTGTTAACTGATATTCCAAATTTGAAGTAAGATATGGTCACATATGACATGGACTCTGCTCAGTTAGTCAGCTTCTGGAAAAGCCTAAATATAGTAATATTTAGAGTTTACTAATGCCTATAGGTATTAGTTATTAGCTTATTACTAAAAATAAAAAAATATCATGCAGAGTCTCTCTGAGACAGACATGGTGATGGATCTCCATTCTCCATGCCCATGGGCCATGGCACCACTGACCACTGCCATGATGGCATCATGGCACCGCCACCATGATCATTATTGATCACCATCTATGATCAGGACCTCAGATCTAACTTATGAATCAAATCAATCAATCTGATGATGACTGTGGCAACTAAGCTAAGCCAACTTATTATTAAATACTGTTAAAACTGAA
Organism: Hyalella azteca; assembly: GCF_000764305.2. Classification (NCBI taxonomy): domain Eukaryota; kingdom Metazoa; phylum Arthropoda; class Malacostraca; order Amphipoda; family Hyalellidae; genus Hyalella; species Hyalella azteca. The sequence goes on along the minus strand of NW_025932156.1, from coordinate 2,149 downwards.
CTATATATAATATACCTGCCTACCTGGTACTGGTAGGCTGGTAGGCTGCCAGCTGGTAGCATAGTGACAAACCAGAGATTTTTTAGAATCAGTTCATTTTTAATTTCCTCATTTACCCAAGATTTAAACCAATTTCTTATGTATGATGATGCTGGTATCCAGGATACTCTACTGGTCTACTTACAGAACTCAAAAATGAACTTGACTTGAGGGAGAGTATAAAAATCTCTCTGCTTTGCCACTATGGCTGGTAGGCTAGGCATGGTGGCAGGGAATTATTGTGAGTACTTATCGGTCCACCGCCGTGCGTCGGTCTTAACCCTTCGCAAGGCCCCATGACCTTGGCCCTTGGGCCCCTCTTGCAAGTTGTAATGGTCTAAACTCAACAGTTCGACCCCTGGCCCCTAGGTGTGTTTTACGATCGGTCCATAAAGAAGTGTTGATCGGTTCAAAATGACATAAGAACAGGTTCTTTTGAATAACCTATGGATTGGCACCATGAGGCTAGGTACTATTAAAACTTAATGCAGCATGCCGCTATTGCCACAACTGTGAAACAGTCAACTGACTACTGAGTACTGAGTTCATCACTGTACTGTAATCTGTATGTTGTATGTGTTAATGTGTATGACTGTAATAATGTAGCTGTACTGCTGTAGCCTACAATTATTTGTTCATTGTTCCTACTTCCTAGTTTCCTACAGCCTGTAGGAAACTAGGAAGTAGGAACAATGAACAAATAATTTGAGTTCTACAAAACACATGTAGCATCAACTCAACTCTCAAGGCCCCATCAACTGGTCTGGATCAAGCATCATAATTCATCTGTCATCCATATTCCATCATCATCAATCATGGCATCATGCAACTTTAACTATAGGTAGCCTAGGTACCTAATCAACATAGTCATAGGCCTACTGCTTTCCGAATTACAAATCCATGTATTTTATCAGAAATCGTGCAAATACACTAACTGATATCCGAAGAAAAAAGATGCATGGAACAATATTCTAGTTCATTGAGATATTTTGGAACGGAACATAAACCCGAAACTTTAGGAACACCCGTAACCTGCGCACAAGCAATGCTGCACCCACTTCGAAGACACAATAATAACTGACTAACGGTCACTAACCGATGCCAAGAATCGACGCACTTCCAGGAAATCCTTGAAGTGTCTGAACCCTGATCAATTTCCGCAATTTCACACGGTCTCCGTCATTTAGCAAGTCTCTTCTGTGAAAATCGATTCACACAGTGGTTTCCAGCATGGTTGAATTAATACAAGGTTGACCCACGGCGACGACGATTTTTTCGCCGTTCTGCGCATGTCTCGTGTGACGTCAACGTGGGCCAAAAATGTAAACAGTGGAGACCAACGCGTTGTTTTTGTGCCATATTTGAAATGATATTTTAAAAAATTTACCTCCTCAAAATGGCACAAAAAACTGCATTTGCTGCAACAAGTGTTACTTTAAGCAAAGCCGGTGTTACAAATCCGTTTCGTGGAGTGTAAATTAAATAAATGGGAAACATGATGGGATCATGGGTCGACAGACAAGGGCAGAAAGGAGTAATGGCGGCCACTCAGCTAACGGTCGATGAAAGGAAACACAATTCTAACGAAATTTTATTTTCGTAAGCTAACGAAGAATATGCTTTGCTATAAATTGTTTTAATGTTGTAATTTGTTCATTTCTTACTTGTCATGTTGTTCTGAAAATTGTATCTCCGACTGTCAATATTGTTGTATCTGTTCAGCGGTGCAGCGGTAGGCTATGAAACATTTTTGGTGCTGTAATATTTCTAGGAGGGTAATGGAATACTGACGAAAGATTTATGTGAAAAAACTCAAGTTTTTGATTGATTGATATTAGAATAATGAGAACGTAAATGCAATAAATATTTCCCATGTGCTGAATTTATTAGTGGGAGGTGACAGTGGCAGCCTAGCAGGCTGAGTCAGTGACAGTGAGTGTAAGTACTGAAGTACCCTAGTAGGCTAGTAGCCTAGCGTCCTTGCAGCTGTACTGTGTACTGTGTAGTTATGTAGACTGTGGAGAAGGGTGGCAGACTGGCAGTGGCCAATAATTTATATTTTAATTAGCTACTCTGCAAATATTATTTTTAATTTTGATAAAACTTCTGC
>NW_025932155.1:0-473 GCF_000764305.2 Hyalella azteca | reverse complement strand
GTGCATGCTAATCCTACGGCTGACGGTTTGCTTGCGTAATAATCTTGTACGGCGAGCACTCGTGCATGCTAATCCTGCGGCTGACGGTTTGCTTGCGTGATAATCTTGTACAGCGAGCACTTGTGCATGCTATTCCTACGGCTGACAGCTTGCAAGCGTAACAATTTTCTACGGCGAGCCCTGGTGCATGCTAATCCTACGGCTGACAGTTTGCTTGCGCAATAATCTTGTACGGCGAGCGCTTGCGCATGCTAATCCTACGGCTGATAGCCTGCTTGCGTAATAATCTTGTACAACCCGCCCTCGTGCGCGCATGCTAATCCTACGGCTGACAGTTTGCTGGCGTAATAATCTTCTACGGCGAGCATTTGTGCATGCTAATGCTACGGCTGACAGCCTGCTTGCGTAATAGTCATGTACAACCTACGATGTTAGTTATCGCGATCAAACGCGATCATGTAATTTGTTATTTT
>NW_025932154.1:0-252 GCF_000764305.2 Hyalella azteca | reverse complement strand
ACATATGGCCACATATAACCATATAAGGACACATAAGACTACATATGGCCGTGTTGCAGGCAATGGACAAGGGAGGCCGAGGCAGCGAGAGCTCTGCCAGCAGCGGTGGCAGGGACGGCAGCGCTGACAGGAACGCTGCTGCTGCACTCGCTGCTGCTGCTGCTGCTGCGGGGCTGCCTGCAGCACTTGATCCTGCCACTGCTGCTCTGTATGGTGGGTCCTATACAGCTGTGTTGTGGCATACAGCTGTGT
>NW_025932153.1:0-21547 GCF_000764305.2 Hyalella azteca | reverse complement strand
GCGCACCCCACCCTCTCCGCGCACCGTGCGAGGATAGAACGGAGCACTCCCCACTCTCTCCGCGCACCGTGCGAGGATAGAAAGGAGCGCACCCCACCCTCTCCGCGCACCGTGCGAGGATAGAAAGGAGCACTCCCTACCCTTTCCGCGCACCGTGTGAGGATAGAACGGACGGAGCACTCCCCACCCCCACCATACTCTGTGTAAAGAATAAATGAAGTATCTGAAATATTTGTAAATAGTTATAAATTTTACATGAAAAAATTTTTACACTGCAGTAATTTTCAGAATGGACCCAGTAATGGCATTCGTTTGTCTCATTTTATATTCTGGCATTGAATTGCACATAAGTTTTCTTTATGTTATCGCATAAGCAGCGTATAATTAGATCTATTTATTGTCTGATTAGGCAACCAGAGGCAATGAGAAATTTGTATAGTTTGATTATTATTTTTATTGAAGAATTAAACACCTTTCTCCGCCACGTCATTCAATGCACTGAGTCGTGTCATTACTACCTTATGCTTCTGTTAAATACTACATTTTCATTTATGAAATAGTTTATGTGTCCCACTATCATCCATGTCTTATGGTACCGCGTCGTCCTCTCTATTTCTCTTAAATATGTGCGCGAACTCGTTTTTATAATTTTTAAAAATAATTATCTTTAGATGCGGCCAATGAAATAATTGATGTTCGATACCGATGACCCTGGGAGGAATTTTTCCACTTCGAGCTTATTATGCCATTTAGGTCTTCACATATGAACACTTGCTTTTAAAAACTGTGATACTTTTATTATGCGAAAACAAAATGTGACTGACAGAGCTGGAATTTAACCTATAGTTATATTTAAAATTTAGTGAACCAGGCTTTCGTTTAATTAGCGTGTGCATGTACATTTTGAAGAATTTGTCCTGGGAAATTGAGTTTCGGTAAGTGAAGTATTTGGGATCGAAAAATTTGAATTATAACTTTCTATTAAAAAATTAGTTCCCATTATTTTTACTTCCACAGAGCAACAAAACACCATAAGCGGTAAAGCCAAACACTGTATACGTATAAGGAATTGCAAGGTACGGGCTCTGGGCTAAAGCCCTACATCTGAGGAATGAGTGCGTGGTTTGCTTGCTGATTCACACCTCGAGCTCGGCTTTGCTCTTCTCTTAGCATGGGCCTTGCAACTGGACAACTTCAGGCTTTTTATGGTCATTTTTAGACCCGGCGATGTTACTCAGCTGTGTTATTTCGATTAATTTTTTTAGCACTCATAGTGAAAAGGTTTATTTCCAATACTGTTGCCGTCAAGACATCCTGCAACTGCCTGATAAATTTTGAATTCAATAATTGCCTGTACGTGCCGAAGGAGATTACGTGGTGAATATCTCATGGACGTTCGCGTTAAGTAATTGTTATCCGACGGTTCACCATAAAGGATTCACTGTGAATAATTTTCTCAACCCGTTTGAGTCTTTGCATTTTTTCGCTTATCGAATAGATTGTAGGTATTATTTATGAATCGATAAAATGCTGCTTCTTCGTATGCAATTTCGCCTTCTTTCTCGCTTGCTCTGTCGCGCATTTTTTCGTGTAGCGGTCGTGAACTTTGATGAGAATTTTAATTCAAGACTTGAGTCAGCTGAATGAAACCATGACCATGTGAGGAGCAGCATCTTAATGGGATGGTAGCAGACGATGGAATTCTTCAGTCTTTTTGCCTCACCGTTTAATGCTGACCCATCGCTTGTCTGCGATGCATAATTCTATACGTCTGCCGTCATTGTTAATTCTTTAATTCTCTTCATGCGATCCCGTCGGGACTTCACTAAGCTGTAAAGCATCTGGAACATTTCTTACTTAGATTTCGAGGTGGCGAGCCAAATTATCACGGTTTTTCATCTTGATTGTTAACCAGTTTCTTGAAATCAATAAGAAAATTTTACAGTGAATGATCTAAGAAATCAATTCAGTATATATTCATAATATCAAATCGACCTTGGGATAAACAAATATCGAACATTTAATTAAACTCTTACCACGTTACAAGAGTCTCGGCAGTCACAACTAATTCAGCTGTCTAATTAATACCTAATAAAGTTGTTGCCTAGAGATCTTGCTTCAGAGCCATGGATAAGATTAAGTGCGGAAAAGAACGTTCAAGTTTTAAAGTGTACGCTTTTTTCGATTTCGTTGAGATATAAGTTGCCTAACTTTCTTCATCCATACGATATTTGTAATTCAGATAATTTAGACACTCGCACTGAGTGAATGAGCATTTGAATTGCCTCCAAATCGCGTTTCAATTAACGTGAACTCTCCATTAAAATATGAAAAGCTTTGGACCATTTTTAGGATAACATTGAAGATTGATAGTTAATTTGAAAGACTATGACTGAGTAATGCTGATGCACAAAAGTTTCATGAGTTCATTTTAAATAAATGGTTATTACCCAGTTAAAATTTTAGGCCGTGGCGCGCGTGTTTATCGGCGTGGAGGGCGATTATAAGCGCAGAGCGGCAGATTGGCCGTTTTTCCCCATATCTCAGCGATAGGAACCATTTCTGCATCATTTCTCACTCTAGTGATGGCGTTTAACCTTTAACCATTAATCTGTAATGCAAGTCGTGCTGCGAGAGCCGTTTTGAGTCTTCCACAAAACTCATTATCTAACCTGCTGTGTAATTAAAATCCATCATCTGACTACAAATTTTCTTTTTTAAATATTCTTTTTGATTGAAACAAGATAATTAGCACTACCAATTTACGATGATGGATGATTTAGAACAAAATTTTCGTGAATTTTTTATTGACGAGTACGACTTTGACAGGTATAACATTCCTCGTCACCCCACCAATACAATTTTAAATTAGAACTCCCAGAAACTTCCATGTAATCCGATATTTCGAGAGAATTGTCCTTTTTGGCCGGTGATATTTTAATTCGTCTGCGCAACTTGAACGTATTGAGTTCTTGAATTTGTTATATGTTTCAGGTTTCTTACCTTTAATTCGGGGGCGTGATCCTATATTCTTGCTAATTAAACTGGGGTTTTAGCACTTGAACAGATAAACTCTTTTAGCAATCAGTGATGGAAAAGAACATAACCCTTATGTTCTTGGCTCTATGACGTCTGTACTTCCATATTAATTATGGCCCTTCATGTCACTAGCTGTCTTTTACGTAGAATTTATTCGATTCACGTCTCTAACGTTTGGGTAATACTGTAAATTTGTGAGCGTTTTTTTCTTGAATTCACTTAATTCAATTTTATTTTATGTATATTTTTTCAGACAGATTCACTATTTTATTCATCTCTACAGTATTCTTTTCTTAAAGGTGTGTAAGGCCATTTTATTAACTTGCCTTAAATTACACACCGAATACTTGCCATATCAATCCTATCACAATGCATTTCTCGTACTTCGAAAGGCTCTGATAACAAATGCGTCCCGTTGCGTTGGGTTCCAGTAAGTGTTGGGTGCAGTGAAGTGCCGGCATTCCATGTCTCCCGTTAACCTTATAGGTTAAATTCCTTCCGAGCCGCTGCTCGGACTTGACCTCTTACTTCAGATGATATTTATTTCGTTATATTCCTCATTCTTCCTGATTTCCGGTTGAAAAAGTCTTTTATTGTGGACAATTTCTTGTTCGATCGTTAATTTTTTCCATTTTCATTGTAATATTAACGTTCATTTTACAATTATACAGCAATATCTGTTACTTTTTTTGCCCCCTTTTTAATTTCCCTGCTCTGGCAACTGAGTTCCGTAAATTCGCGACGGTTTATTCATTTGAGTGTCCGCGCGAGCCAGCAACTCTCGTCAGGAAAGACTTGTCATAACCCATGTAAAAAAATGCTCCGTGTCATTGCGATTCCTGCGAATATGCGGAGGAAAAAAAATTAAACTTAGTGTGGCTTCTGTGGTCGATAATTCTATACTTTTTATTTTTGAAGGGTTCAAAAATTGTTGTTGTATTGCAAATTACTCGAACCTAAGTTACGCTTATTAGAAAATTCGTGGATTCTGGTAGGCAAAAAAAAAAAAAAATGGAGTGTTTAATTTCGATCGAGCCTTGCATTCTCATTCCCCTGACTAACTTTTATTTATGATCGACTGAAAATGATTTTGGAGAATGAGATCAATTTACAAAGACTGTCGTCTTGTTGAAGACTGTATTGTGTATATATCCTGCCTACCCGTATGAATCGCGAAACAAAATGATAATTATAATAATAATAACACAAGAAAAGTAAAAAGATGAAATTGTTAAGCCCTTAATTCGAACTTGATTTTTCTTCCTATGACCTTAATTTAATTTAATGTTGCCTTTGGAATAGTCGTATTCAACTCAATGCTTTAAGAAGAGTTCAATCTACGGATCAAGGACAATCATTTGCTCTATAAACACTCGTAAAAATTCTGCCAGTTGTAAAAATGAGGTTGGAGGGCGGATATGGATTGAGTTTCTTCAATCTTGTCCACTTCATTACACAGAAAGATCATATTACGTCTCCTTGATCGGTGGGGCTTTATTATTGCATGATGACGATTTTTGTACCCTTTGTATTCCTAATTCAATTGTTTTTCACTTCTATAGTCTCCATCAAGAAGTGGTCGATGAGAGACATGATAAATACGTGAATTCCATTCAAATAGAAACAGGTAGATGTGATGATGTTAGTTTGAAATAAATTCTAATTATCTGATAAAAATCTTATCATAGTTGCCCACTATATGCGTATGAAGAGAGGTCTGTCTTCAATTTTTCCCGCCAATGAAGGGAGACTATTGAATCTAACGTTTATTAATATATAAATGAAAAAATTTGGTAAATAGCGTTTTTCCCGATCGGAACTGCGATGCCCAAGTCACCGCTGCGTCACTCGACACCTCGAGCGCAGGTCGTCAGGCAGCGCTTGTGCAAGACTTGCTCACCGGTGAGTCCACATAAAATGAATGGAACTGAACGACGATTACCAGCGTTCATTTAAGACAAATGTTGATGACTAAATAAGAAAGAAGGGCTTCGTAGTTCATTACATCGCCTTAAATCGCTGGTCTTTATTTTTACTAGGGGAATGATTTCGAAGTTCAGAGAGCGGTGGAGCGGCTGACTGAATATTTTACAAATTCTTTTAGTAACTCGGGTATTATTGTTGTTTTGCTTTTTTTTAAAGCGAAGTTGCTTGATATGTTTTGTTCCGTTCTCTCTATGTAGCAATTTGCACGTTTCCAGCTTTTCGTCTTCAGAAAAATCTGATTTAGTTCCTATAGATCGTAATTTCATTGTGCGTGTTTGTAGACTAGTTTGCTGAAAAAAGTTGAATATTCATTGTCAATTGACAAATTTTTGGCATAACTTGCTGATAATTTTTACTTATTTTGGTTATTGTATGTTCTCTAAGTAAGATGCTTACGTTTAATTTTATTTTCGTATGTTGGAATTTCAGTACCGCTTTCACTTTTAAGTTGGAGTGAATATTTGTAATATTTACTTCATTTTACATTTAAGGTCGCTATCATTCCGCCCTTGTGCATGCAGTAAGAGATGAAAATATCTTTCTATTTGCCCAAATCTGCATTCAATGAAAAAACTCTCACTTGCCCAGGTTGCATCTGAAGGGCGGTCTATCATGAGAATCGATTATTGCATTTTTAAGTGGCGTCCTCGTGCTCGCCTGTGTGCTGGGAACAAGAGAAACCAAACTGAAACTTGAGACTGTTATAAAAAAACTCGTCATGTGTCGAGCCTACAATGTGCAACCGCCCGTGTTTGATATCAGTCTCAGGGGATACTCGTATGGTCTGCTACTCGGTTAGTGTATTTGCAATACGTTACATTCTGAACCCAGTTATGGCGTCGATAAATTCAATTTTATAATTAAATATTGATTAACATTTATTTAATTTGGTTTGATTGAATGCATTAGCGTTATACTGGAAACAATTGCGATGAGAAGAACTTGCATTATTTTTCGGCGAACATTTTGCTTTACTTTATGCGTTCCCTGGGTTGTGAAGGGTTAAAATTTAAACGGTCATTTTATCTTCACTGATATACAATGGATCCACTAAATAGATCAACAATGGATCTACTCCATTGATCTACCATGGATCTACTATATGGATGCACGGATGTACTCATTGATCTGCCATGGTTGTACTTCATTGATCTACCATGAATGTACTTCATTGGATCTACCATGACATGGATCTACTTCATTGATCTACCATTGATCTACTATCTGGATCTACGGATATACTCAATGATCCACCATGAATGTACTTCATCGGATCAACCATGGATCTACTTCATTGATCTACCATGGATCTACTATCTGAATCTACGGATATACTCAATGATCTACCATGAATGTACTTCATCGGATCAACCATGGATCTACTTCGTTGATCTACCATGGATCTACTATCTGGATCTACGGAAATACTCAATTATCTACCATGAATGTACTTCATCGGATCAACCATAGATCTACTTCATTGATCTACCATGGATCTACTATCTGGATCTACGGATATACTCAATGATCTACCATGAATGTACTTCATCGGATCAACCATGGATCTACTTCATTGATCTACTTGTGCTGCATTACGGTCGGTTGTGCGACGCCGTGGGAGGCCTAAGGGCGAGTAGGGATGTGTCTATGGTCGCACTGCTGTTTTGTACACGACTGTAATCAACTCGATGAGATTCTCTTTCATTAGTGACTTTGTTGCGTCCAACTGTGATTTATGGGGTAGCATTTGCCGTTCATATGGTTCTTTGTATGGTGGAAAAGCACTTCACTGGAACAAATTCTCGTGTTCATAAAAAATTAGAACTTATTGCTTAATAGAATCTATACTTGCTCTAAAAAAATAATATGATTTGTAGATTGATTTAGACTTAGTTCAGTTCTGAATGGAATTCTAGATCTACTGAATAAAATAATTTATTATTATTATTTTATTTGTTAGGAAATCAGGAATGTGTGACTGTATTAATGTATAAGTATATGTCTACTGTAATTAATTGTAAATTAAGTTACGCTGCTCGAGGACCCAATTAAAAATGTGTTCAAAAACATGAATTTATGTTTCGTAATAGGTTCAGTCCACATATATTTTCAGTCCTTGTAAAAAAGTAAACACTGATTTTAGTAAAGCAAACAAACTTGGAAACTGAACTGGAAAACAATCCTAGTAAAAAAACTCCAACTGATTGTTCTAACTGCTGTTGAAGTTTATTCAAAGCGTATTTTCAAACTTCCTTCTAACCTGCATTTACTTCAATGGAAAAATATTTGGCCTAGGCGTATTTGTATCCATAATAACAATATCTTAGTACAAATATCATTCTGAGAGACATTCCCAACCTTTTTAGCGCATTTTCTCATTTATGGAAAAATGCACTATTGTGCTCGCCATGTCCCTCCGTCCGTCCGTCCGTGACTTCACGTTTTCGTCGACGAGAAAATGCGCCCTCTGTCACTCACCGCAGTGAGTATACTGAGTTATATTTTTAGCGCATTTTCTCTTTATAGAAACAAATGCACTATTGTGCTCGCCATTTCCGTCTGTCTGTCTGTCTGTCTGTCTGTCTGTCTGTCCGTCCGTCCGTGACTTCACGTTTTCGTCGATTTTAAGAAGCGGGCATGCCTGTATCAAAGATACGACATCTCTAGCTCTAATGCACTGTACTAATCGCAATAAAAACTGATTTATGCACGAGAAAATGCGCTCTCTGTCACTCACTGCCGTGAGTACTGAGTTATATTTTTTTAACATGCGGATAGTAGCTACCGCTTCGCCCAGATGCGTCTTTTTTAATTCAATGAATAAATTACTCGCCTATGCGTATTTGTATTTATAATAACATCTTGGCATAAATATCGTTCTGAGAAACATTCCTACCCTTTTTTAACATGCGTATCGTAGCTAGGTACCGCTTTGCCCAGATGTGTCTTTTTTAATTCAAAGAGAAAATTACTCGCCTATGAGTATTTGTATTTATAATAACATCTTAGTACAAATATCGTTCAGAGAGACATTCCAACCCTTTTTTAGCATGCGTATCGTAGAGACAGCTTCGCGCCGATGCGTCTCCCCCTCGTTTTTTAATCATCCGGTGGTGCTGGGGCAGAGAGCGTGCAGGCTTGTAAGCGCCACGTGCTCGTAACTTGATATAGGCCAGCCTACACGTGTCTTCCAATTGTATGAGTCTCATAGAAACCACGTTTCTCATGAGTACTAATGGCGCCCTCAGTTCTGAATGATAGCAATATTTTTATTGCGTAGGTTTTATTTAAGCTGAGGTCCTGGTTCTCGTAAAAAACGTTCTACCTAACTTTTATCTTATCTTTGTTTCTCGGGAAGAGTAACAGAATCACCGTTCGTGGCTGTCAGTCTTCATGACACACACATTTTTAATGCACGCAAATCGATTTTTCTTTTATGTTGCTCCCGGTTTAGGCTGTCTTTTTAGACTGTCACTGTTTCGATTTGCCAATTAGGCTGAGCTTTTAGGCCGTCAGAGGTCGGAAGGAAGTTGCTCTTTCCTAATGTTTTTTTTGTACAGGAGGTGAAAAAACACTAAAAACACTGAAGTTGAGGTTAAATAATAAAATTGTCTTACGAAAAAAGTTGTTTCTGGAATATTTTACTCGTTTACTTATTACATAAACAATTTTTTATGTAACATTTTTTTTGCTGGAGTTCGCGTGGAAGCACTGAATTATACTTGCGTTTTGTTTGACCCAAGTAAAGTATGAACATTATTATTGAATTTCACATGCAGTACGTTGTTAACAACGTTGGATATTTTTGTGTCGGTTAAATGTATAGATAAATTACATTTAAGATATGATACATCATTGAAACGAATAATTGGGAAAAAGTACGCCTACATCAGCACGCTTCATGATGACAGACAACGTTTTTATAGAAATTTGGGACTAATTTTCGTTTTGCAGGGATAATTAATACGAGCATCGGTTTCTCCTCAAAAATTTTCACCTGTTTCACTCATATTCGGAAATTCAATCAGTTCTGGTTAAGCGCCGACGTGAGTATATATAAGTTTCGGTTGAAATTTCGGTCCAGTTTGTAACAGCAAAGTGAATATGGTAAGCGCAATTCGTGTTGCAATCTACGGAATTGCACTTCTCGAATTTTATTCTGGAAAATGCAAAATTTTATGTTATAAATAGTGGCGAAATACCATTGGTCACTTTCACTTTCGTTGTAGCGCATAACATCTTCTAGCTTACATAGTATGATGTAACGAATCTCTACATTGCTGGCAAATTTCTGACACATGTAATTTTTTTTAAATAGATAGTTCTGTGGCCAGTTTTATTATGAAAATAAATAAAGCCAGTTTCATTCTGAAAAAATCTAGATTCTATTAAAAATTTTTTGGTTAATAAGCCCTAAGCAGCGTGATGAATATAGTATTTATGTTCTGTCTGGGAACAATTGCTATATCACGAGTTCGTGAAAATTGTCTTATTATCAAAGATTGACTTTATTTAATCTTTTCCACCCAATGATTGTCTAAAGTTTGCATATAAGGTTATTAAATGATTCTTTCAAATTTTACTTTATAACTTTATAGATATCTTTCTAGCGCATTTTCTCATTTATGGAAAAAATGCACTATTGTGCTCGCCATGTCCGTCTGTCTGTCTGTCCGTCCGCCTATCCGTCCGTCCGTCCGTCCGTCCGTGACCTCAAGTTTTCGTCAACGAGAAAATGCGCTCTCTGTCACTCACTGCAGTGAGTACTGAGTTATATTTTTTTCTTCTGTTCAGCGGTGGACATTTCAGGCTGAAGAACAATCGGAGAATACACGTTACATATCCCTGACCGTGACGATTTACATGGGTTTCCCCTCAGTCGCAAACTCTTTGTTTCACGCAGACTGTCTGAACGGTTTTCGGGTCTCCGGTACAGGGAAAATATCTTTAGAAAGGTCGGAGTGATGTAAGATCGTGGATACAAAGCCGTCTTTCGTGAATTCAGATAAATTATAATATATTTTTAGCGCTTGTCTCTGTGGGAATAAATTGTGACATTTCAATAAGATGAGGTGCAATGACGACAAGCTGTGAATCGTAAGATAGTTTTCATCATATCACTGCTCATGCATGTATGGCTGCGCAAATTATGAATAATATTATTATTTTCTCAGCAATGACCCATATATATAAGATGTTTTGATGCTCGGTCAAAATATAAAGCCTATGTAAATAAATGATGCAATTAATTTCGTCACTGAACATTCATTACTTTTGCTATTGATTGCCTTCAAATTTCAAGATTGAATGGAGAAGATATAAAAAAATATATCAAATTTAAAACGTTGTACATCTCTTCCACATGGATGCTTCTAAAATCTAAACAATCTCGACGTCATTCACATGATTCCTGGTTAAGGAGTTTAGATTTATTAATTCGGCTTTTGAAAATGACTTGTCCAAGATTCGAATATAGCACTAAACCTGACATTCTAGGCTTGGGCGAAAGACATTAGAAAGAAAATTTGTTGGATCTCTCCTCAGTATTGCTGTACCCTGAAATCCAGTGCCATCAACTTCTCAAGGGTTTACAGAGCTTTACATAGTATTTTTAATAATTAAATGTTTCTACTATGCATTGTATGGGCGTATTGTTTATCTTGAATGCACTATGAATTGTAAGGCTAAAAGAGCCTCTCGCTGCCTAGCTGAACTGCGCTCAGCTGAACACGCACAACTCAGTCAGCGTCGCCGGGGTCTCGCGGTTTGAATGAACTTGAGATCAGTGTGCTGCGAGCTTTGTGCGAGTGTGGTTTGTGACGCTCTGGTGTGCCATCTCTGGATCGTGTACAGGGCTTCCTCAGCTGTTAGTTCCTCATGTGCACATCTGTTCCGGTATGCGACTGGTAAATAGATCCAAGGAGACAGACATCTCTACGTCATCCCAGACTTAGTGCTGTGAATCAAGAGATTTGCATTCATTAATTTATACCACTTAAATTCATAGGGACAGTGCTATATTTTCTATAACAGTTTTGAAATTGTTATGATGGTGAAGATATGTAACGTGTGCACACTCCGGGGTTTGCCAAGTAGGAGGCGTACAAGTGCGTGACCCAAACATGGGTCCCACTAACCCGTCCGTAAAGTTAACTAAGTACAAAAAAGTTTCTTCAATGGCAGATGTAACTCAACTTGATGACGAACTTCAGGAACGTGAGTGCTCGAGTTCACCCGAATGCGTGGATGATTATTCAGAAACTTGTGAAAGAGGAGTCGTTGGAAGCTCGGAACCTATTCTTGAATTTCCAGCCATGCTGCTACCGAGACCACAGAATATGGCAGAAATGGAAGACATAAGCATGCGATGTGACGATGAGAACGAAGAGGAAGAAATGGAAGTCGACACTACGGCTGCCAACGATGACAGCGTCATGGAATCGCACGGCCAAGCAAGTTTGAAATCAGGCAATGCCGATTTAGTTTCTGTTCCCTGTCCTTCTAGTCCTCAAGCCTTCAGAAGTGGAACACTCACTCGTAGAAGTCGCCGAACAAGCCGGGAACAGAGGTCGCGAGAACACATGGCTCAGAGTCAATGCAATGGTGATGGTGATAACAACTCCAACTCAAGTGATGCCAGTGATGCGTCTAACAATGATATATCGCAATCTGCGAGATCAGTAGATCCTAACGCATCTCAAAATCAAAATCGAACCAGCCATGAATTCCTACTAGATTTAATTGATGGAAATGTCAGTCACGCGGAAAGTCCGTCCAAGGCCCGATTGACCGCCAACCGAAGTGCAGATGGTGGGAAGGGGAGGACGTTGGACTTCGGACCTCTGAAAAATCTAAGCGCTCTTGGTCCTAGAGGAGGCATCCGTCGCCATAGCATTCATTCTGGTTATCTAACCCTGCCCAGAGTTACCGGCTTTGTTGGCCTTACGCTTTCAGACCTTAAATCTCGGAGAAAAAATGAGTCGTCTCCGGCGACCAGCGGCATGTCGGCGCTGCTCGATCTCAAAATTTTCAAAAACGACGCCAGTAATCAGCGACTCGTTTGTTCCTCATACCCTAGTCGGCTGGGCAACTCTCCTGGAACTCCTATGCCCAATCGCCCTGTCACGATTTCGTATTCGTCCAAGTTTCGAAATAGCATTGGCCGCAGAAGAAAATCGATTCCCAGTATTGAGACTCTTTTTAAGAGCATTCGGAGTTTTTCGTCGCCATCCCCTTCTTCAGTTCCAGAGGAAATGGAAGAACATGATAGTATTAATAAATCCAGTGCCATTAACCCCGCAAGGGTTTACAGAACTCAGATTAGTTCCTCATCTCTTCGCTCTACATATTCTGGCTGCCCATCTTCGTCTTCTTCATCGTGCCATTCTTCCCCTGTGCCGACCCCGTCGCTAAAACGGAAGCTTTCTTTGGACGATAGCGCATCGCAGAGTAAATCCGAAGAAGCAGATGTACCTTTGGACATAGAAAAAGTTTTAAACTGCGCGGAAATTCAGTTGGGTGGCAGCCGGAACTCGACGCTTGCTATGCTAAAGGTTTGTTTGATTACCATTCATTTCGAGTATATTTCGATAAAGGAAAGTCAATGGTCAGAAAATAGTCATCAGGTACTGGTAGAGTATGAAGATGTATAGGTAATAAGTTTACACTTAACCTAATTTTTCGTTAAAATAAAAAGTAGAAATGCAAAAAATATCCCAATATTTACAATGGTGTCTTCACTCTACCTCCTGTATCTCGTGAATTGGACGAGTCAACAACTTTGATTATCACCCCTCGCCCCCGCCCTAGCAAAGAGCAGAAGCACGAGCCAAGCCAAGCGATGCTGGACGCGAGGCCAGGTGTGGCCGTAGCAGCAGCTGCCACCTGTTGCCGCTTGTATCGCTCAGTCCGGACACATTGTGCACGTAACACGTGTCTTCCTGCTGCTGCTGCTTCCTTCTTCTTTCAATTGTTTTGAGTAATAAAGCATAATGTTTCAGCTGTCCTACTTCTTCAGTTTATATATTTATACTAATTAAATTGATGAAACTAAATAATAATCATGTCACCTATTTTGTTCATCTTTTGTTCGCTCCCGACTTCCATTCCTGTTATTTTTCTCTGCCTGTAGGCTGGTATTCTTTGTTTTAACTTGTTCTGGCTGTCTTTTTCGGCGTCTTATTATTCAGGTAAAAAATAATAATTGATTCTCTTGTTTTCTTACCTTACCAGTGTTTCATCTCGTATTTCTTATTTTCTATGTTATCAGAGCTAGGCTATATGCTTTGATCGTCTTCGTAATGTTTTCGCCCCCTTTCGCTTGCCCTTCCAACAGCTCTTTCTTCTAGTTTCATCAGTACTTATTGGCTTCGCGCTAGCCTTACCCGTCATTTTTATCTCTTTCATTCATTTTACTTCTCAGTTTTAGTAATTTTTCCGTGCTTTTCATTTCCTAACGTAATATATTTGATTAATTATGGCAAGTTAGAATATAGTTTTATTCCGCCATAATTTTTTTTCTCTCACTGACATTTTTTATACTACTTATCGCATTGCTGCTTCTTGTAGTGCTTGGATATTTTCTGCTTATGGAATTTCCTGTTCAAAACTCATGGAAATGATTCGCCATCGTCAGCAAATTATTTAGCCTATTATACCACTTTTTATTTGGTATTCATGATTCGATACCAATTCATTAACACATTTCCTTGACTTATTGCAAGCAAAAACGGAGAGTTAGTTTGTATATTTTTTTTGCGTTTCTTTGAATTGTTTCTGCCGCCGCGTAAACAAAATGACTGGAGAACTCGAAAGGAAATGCGTCATCATTTTTTTTTCTGAATGTTTCTTTCTTAGTTATTAAACAAGAATAAGGAAATTTACTTTCGTATATCGCTTGCTTTGGCTAGTATCGCAGTCAGATCTCGTAAGATTTTTTTTTTCCTAGACGCATCATTATTTCGAATTGACGTGAAAAATTGGCTGCATTTCAGGGGCCCTCACTGTCACTTGACTACACCTTCTACAATATATATTAATATATTAATTAGCTTTGCTAAAACACTTCGCCGTGATTGTCTTCAATAGATTTTCGGATTTTTCCACAAAATAGTTGTATAGTTTCTTCTGCGTTGTTTTCGATGCCAGCAGTTACACTTTCTGTCTCATTATAGGCGTTTACTTTTCCCCTAATAACTCGATCAGGATTTAATTCTTGTGTCTCTCAAGCGTAGATTTGCAGTGTTTATGGGACAGTAGCATCAGTGAACACGAAGCCTTATGAGAATGTCTTAGCTTAAAGTTAAGTACAGTTTTGAGCAGACTTTTGCTAGCGTGTTAAGCATTCGATTCTAAACTTTGATTCTCACCTTTATAGGAAGGCCCTCGTATATCATATAAATGGTACGCGTATCACAGTTTGGATATACTGTGAGAGAAAACTTTTCCGGAATTTTTTGTTTCAATATATATTTTTTATTGTGATGTACGATTAAAGGTAGCATTTCTGTTGATTCTCTTGGTACTGTTTTTCTTTAACTTGTCACGTCGCATTTTTATCTGAAAAGGTTTTATTCTTAACTAATGGTTCAGTTCTCTGTTCAACTCTAACATAGTGTGCTAGCTGGGAATGATTTGAGGCAGTAGCTGTCTCCTAAATCGTCCGGGCACATTTCATAGTCTCCCATTCGTTGCATGGATGGGGCACAAGCGAGGAATTCATTTTACTTTGCTGCAATAATAGCTTTGAATATAAAAATTGTATCAATAATACCTTACGCACAATTATGAGTATGCGCATAAAAGTTCCGTTTGAATGTTTGAATTTGCATTATTCAACATTAAACATAAGTGTCTATGTATTTTATGAACAATATAGCCAGTCTATGTAGTGTTAATAGGTTCTGGGTTTTCGTACACAATATCCGAATCGCCCGCATGTTCCCTGATGTAGAATTTTTCCCAACCGTCTGCGTACACGACCGGTCGCTACCCTCGGCTGTCACAGTGTCAATTCGAGAAGTGGTTTACCATTTCAGTCCCGTTATGGGGGTCGGGCCTATGTGGTCACTTTAGAAGGGCCAGGGACAAAAGCCCTTTGGCCCAGATTGAGGTTTGAAGTGAGATTACGAATGAGGGGCGGTCTGCAAACTCAGCCCTCCTTATATAGGATCTTTTAAAGAGATCATAGGATTAGGAATATTGATTCACTGCGGATTTAGTCTCGTCTTTTAGATCTCTTTCAACTGCCGTTATGTAGTTGGATTACTGAACAGACATTGTTGGATTGAGGTCAGCTGGCGAATGATCGACGTATATGTACATCGTCGGAATTAATAAAATTGTGTACACAATTTCCATATAATGTACGCGAATTTTGGTCACAGTATTTCAAATATCCTCTTAGATACGTAGATATGCGATTCAGTGTAAATAGTGATTTTTATAAGAGTAGGGTACATATGAAGTTTTCCCCGTTCTGCTATTTTTTATTAAAGGATAAAAATTTGGTTTTGATTCACTATCGATTCCAATAGTCGATTTTTGGCAATAAAAATTCACATTAATGTCATTCACATGTCCATTCTAATTCTCTTGACATACTCGAGTCATTTGGGAAATTCTCATCCTATTTGAAGGTCATTGATTATAATAATATCAGTAAATGCAATGTCACTTAAGTTCTTCGCGCAACCAACGGGCGTGTCCCCATTTCTCAAGGGTGCTTTTGATGAGAACCGTTATCACTTCCTTCGTTCCTAGTCATAATTTTAAAGTCTTCCTAAACTTGCTGAATAGCTTTGTTCTCCGTGGCTTGATTTGGTGCCTGAAGCGTTGTTTCGCATGCACTCTGAACTCCTTCGACAGTTCCTGCAGTCAAGAACAAAGTCAGACAGCCGAGCACGAAGCTCACGAGTTCACACCCCGACCGACCACCGCGCAGGTCTGCCGCGCGCATTCATCGTACGTTGTTATCCACGACACCTTCGCGGTTGCTCCAGTTCTGTAGGTAACAATCAAGGAGTCGGTCTTTTGTCTATTGCGCTGCGAAGTGACGACTCGTTTTGTTGCGCGCCAGTATACTCGCAAAGCACAATGTGGTCTTCCTGCAAATTATTAACGCATTTTTCTCTTATGAACAGAGATATTTATTGAAAACAATATTACCTCAATATTTATTGAGACGGCGGTATATAGTTCAAATTATAGACCAAACAGCTGATATTGATCTCATTAGCAATTTCAGTATATACCGTTGAGGCAAGATTGGTTGATTGTAACATTGTGATCGTCAGCAAGAAAAAAAACCGAATTATAAATCAAATTTAATTTCTGGATTCAATATTAAATTTTTTCTATTGTTTTTATTCTTAAACTAGCCGCGGTGAAGCCTTCTCGTCATGGTTGACGATTCATCGTTCTCTTCTGAGAGATCGTTACTAGCTGAAGACGATCTCATTTTCTTGTACGGGTATGAGAATTCTTTTCATCTAAGTTACGTATCTTAAAATAGACACATATTTGCATCCTGCCTTCTTCCGCCATGAAGTCATTCAATCGACTCTATGATTTGAAATATTTTCAATGTGACGGAATCAGCTTGAATGTTCATTACTCAGCGTTCATAAATCCTAGTCGACCTTAACCTTGCCACTTATGAACAGCTGAATTTCCTTTTTTCCTTTCTGCCTCATTTGCATCGCGCGCCGCTCGTGCATTGTCGAAGAAATTCTTCCCTGAATGAAAAAAAAAATTCGTTCTTCCATAGTGTGTACTTAGTTATCATAATAAATATTTTAATGGCCAATGTAGATTTGTGAGCTCGATATCAATATGAGCAAATTGTTGTAATTTTTCTCTTGTAAATTTCTTACTTATATTGATTTCAATATGTCCTTAGTTTATTACAGAAAAAGCTTTAGCTACTCTATTTTCAAACATTTTTCACACATAGTCGCTTTTTCAACTTTTGTGGAAGGACTGTAGTCTTTTAACGTTACCCAATTAAAGTCCAATAAGTGCATGCCAAGTTTGGCTTTTTTAACCGACAGCGTCTTTAGGTTGTAACTTTTAACTCGTTCGGCGTGCGCCTGGGTCTCGTTAAACGTACTTAAGTGCGTTCATTAAGCAGCAACCTAAGCCGACTGCGCCTGAGATAAAATATTTAGTATAATAAATATACAAAGATAATTGTTCGTTGACACTTTGTTCACTACGAGAAAGAAGGGAGTATAAAGAAGTAAATTTATTTATATAATATAAATATCGGTAAAAAATTCTAGTCTTGACTTTAGCCTTGTTAAGGACACTTATTGGAACTCGTGTTAATATTAATAATATAATATAAGATATAACGCTATTCTAAGAGCAGCATAATTGTGCTATAGAAAATTTACTCCACGCTTACTACTTCTACAGCCATTTAAAAAAATCCAATTAAACTTTATCCCTGAATGAAATCTATAATGAACCTTCGAAATAATGTCTGAGAATGTTAGGTTTATTTTTGCGCTTTGAAGCATTCTACTGCCATTTATCGATCGACACTTATAAAAAATTTTCAATTTTTAACCTTAAAAGCTTTGAACGAACGAACGGTTTGTATCCTCGATAAGTTGGTATTTATTTATACCCAAGGCAATTGGAGTTTTTACTGTTCACACTACCCATGTTTAGCAGCACACAAATTTCTACAGAAGAGAAGTTCCTGGTACATTTTATCTCTTTGGTATGCAGAGGCGGTCTCGTGCTGTTGCAACGATCGCAAGGTTCGCCAAAGTCTGCGAATTTTTTTAAAAAGTGGACCGCTAATCGACTGAGCATACAGCGCTGTTGACATTAGTTCTTAGCTCTTCGGCAGGCCCGAGATCGGGGTTTCCAATACGAAGTTTTTTCCTACAGTTTGGCTTCTGCTTAATTAAAACGCCCATCATAATATTCTTGATTTCTCAGTTTGTTTCTGCTGAAGAAATTTTAGTATAGATGCATTTTTAATTTATGAAAAGACTATTGTGTATGTAATTTAATTTATCAAGTGGTGTTTGGTCGCCATATGGCTTGAAATTTTAGTACGAGCGAGCGCGATCTTGTTGATCCAGGTGTGTCCGGCAACCGATCTGCCAACGTCCATCCACTCTACTCCTTCAACAGGTGTTGAGCTGCGCGATCTTCATTGGACGATGCACTATTCAATTTTTGTGGTAGCCATCAATCTACGTGCGTTTTTGGTAGCCATCAATCTACGTGTGCTTATGGTAGCCATCAATCTACGTGTGCTTATGGTAGCCATCAATCAACGTGCGTTTTTGGTAGTTATCAATTTACGTGCGTTTTTGGTAGCCATCAATCTACGTGTGTTTGTGGGTGGTACCATCAATCTGCGTGCGTTTGTGGTACCATCAATCTACGTGCGTTTGTGGTAGCCATCAATATACGTGTGTTTGTTTATCGAATTTCTTCAGCTATAGTCATTGACTCGATTGGAAATTTTGAAGAACGGAAGTCAAAGAACCAATTTTCTCCAATTTTGCTCACAAGTGTTTTTAACTTTTTCATTTCATTGTAGGAATGTAGGTAGAGCTGCCTCACAAACCTCAAGCTTACCATTAATGATAAAACTGATCTTGAAGCCAGTTATTTTACTATTTAATCGGATCATCCAATGATTTCCTGTCAAGGTTTGCTATCGTGTTTGGTTATGGAGGTTTGAAACTCGCCAGGTTTGCTATCGTGTTTGGTTATGGAGGTTTGAAACTCGCCGCGTCAAACTGGTTGTGTACGACCGCTTGGCTGCCGCAGAACCAGGTGCTCTGCAACGGTCATTGCTTCATCTCATTTATTATTTTCGTTGCTGCAGCTTGATTTCGTGTTTTTCTGAAGCTCCGATTTTTTTTGTGACGCCAACGGTTATTGTATGAAATAATAGCTCAATTTGTCTTCGTTCTTCTCTCCTTTATTCATTGCAAACGTTAGTAAATTTTTTTTTCTCGTGTTTTTTTTTTTGTTTTGGCTCCATAGCATCTATTTCTCTACGTGATAGACCTCATTTAATTAGATACCCAACGCCCTCCGTTATGGTTTTTATAAATAAACGTGTGCCTTCAATCATTATTCATTTGAATAAATTGAATACACACTTCATCTTATTAACTCTTTGTTTCCTCACATTGGCCTTGTGCGACCAAGAATGCTTTAGCATCAGGCGTTTAACGTCACTCGTAGAAGTGCTTGCTGCAGCTGCGCAAAAAAACGGACTCCCTTTTGTCTGCAAACTCCTACCTGCTTTGGGCTCGTCCTGCCCGTCTCATGGATGATATTAGAGCAATGCTCGGTGGCTGCTTCTATAGGCCTTGTGTACTCTATTGGTTCTGCTTTCGTTTAGCGGTTTACTAATTCTGTTGAATGAAAATAGTTATGTCGGAAGCCATATTCACAACCAGGACGTAATACTATTGGGTGAAGACAGTCCCATACATATATAGGAAGCCATTTTAATTAAGAAATGGAACGTAATTCTGTTTGGTGTAGATCGTCCCAACGGATGCCTTATTTACAGCTGTGACGTAATATTGAATTACTTCGGACGCTTACTTGATGTTAAGCTTGAGAACACATCAAGCACTTTCGAATACCGATCTGAACTAGAGTAAAAATTGACATTTTTGCGAAATATTCTATGCTAGCCCGGTAAATATCATAATTCTTGGCCTATTATTTTATTTTTTTATATTACATGTTATGATTTTTTATGTTAATTAGTAGAGACAGTTATTTAATATTGCCCGCGAGCTGTTGAATTCTATTGTCTTTCTTCTGTTCAGCTGCCGGATGTTGATCCGCGGTTTGGACTCAACTGTGAACGATCTTAGTCCAGAAAGTTTGCAGCAGTGAACACTGAGCAGTTGCTCTTGCCTAATGCTAAAATATCCATATATTTTCTCATATTAGATGTTAAACATTCGACTTTCAGTTCTCCAGTGATACTCGTTTATGCTTTGGAATTTAAAGGAGTGGTTTTAGTGATGCACAAAGATGTCAGACTGGATAGCATGGCAGGCAATCTATGGTGATTTTGTTCAAGCCGGAAAAATATCTCCAAATTGAACATGTTCCACTCATGTCTCTGAGTTAAATAAATGTTCTCTTAATTTCACTTTGTTAGGTTGCCTTTGTTCAGGGGTCCACTTAAGGTAAGAGTCACCGGTTCGAAGAACCTGTTATTGCTATTCAGTTGACCCCCTGTTAGAGAATTATGCAGGATTGTGTTTTGGTTAAATGAACCCGAAACTTTATTGTTCGAACGTGTTGAATATTTCTCAATTGACATCGTACGTTTGTCAAATATACTGCAGGCCTTATACTGGCGATAGTTCGGCTGGAGGAAAAGAAATTAGTTTCCGTTAGAACTGATTTATTATTGAACATTATGCTTTTATATTTAGAACAAATTTAGTCAGTGTTATATCCTGAATATTAAATTAATTATGAATATAATGTTCACAATAGCGAACATAATGTTATAGATCAGATTTGGATAGATTTCACTTATTATCGGGAATAAATGGTACCTAACGATAATGTCTGACTACAGAAACGAACTCGATGAATTTTTGAAAAATTCGCGGCACTTCATCAATTCCCGCAATAAATTTTTTATGGCTTTTCGGTTCATCGTTCGACCTTTAAGAATCTTGTTATGCCATTATATTGTTTTATTATTTAGGTAATTATTCACTCGTAAATTATTGGCATTAAATTTTCAATAAATCGAGTTGGAGTCTCTGTGTTCTGTTCTAACTTGAAACAATGTCCAGTTTCGCCTGGTAGATGAAAACTTTCACACTAAATAATCTGAATATTGAACAAAACGAAGGCATCGTTGATTCGGTTTGATGGTATCAGGGCTACGATGTTATCTTTAAAATATAGTGTGATTATTAAATTTTTAGCGTAACTTTTTTCCGGTTTCGTCAAACAATTGGACGTTCTTGAATCTTGGAAGCTGTGGAATGTTGCTCTGAAAACGTGCGAGTCTGTAATGACTGGAATATTTGCCTGCATTCAAAACTTGCTTTCAAGGTCACTAATTCGTAGTAATTTAATTATATTGCTCCGTGGCGGATCTTCTATCTTGTGCTATAAAATATTTCATTCTGGCTTGTTGATTCACCGTTCGACATTTAAAAATCTTTTTATGCATTCATAACATATTGGTTTTGCAGAGACTTCCTAGCTTAAAAAGCCTCCTGCTGAGCGGTATCCTCGCACATTATATATTAAGTGATAATCATCGGCCTATCTGACAAATTCCTTGCCGGCCATGATTCGCCTATGATTTTTAAATGGTGTTGGAGAGATGATTCACGCCTGATGCTGTGCATGGGAGCGGCCAAGGTCTCCATATGTTGCTTCATTCCTCCGCCAACTCATTGCCTTGTAATTCCTCAGCTTTATTTATGTGTTGGTTCATTCCTCCGCCAACTCTTTGCCTTGTAATTCCTCAGCTTTATTTATGTGTTGGTTC
>NW_025932152.1:0-935 GCF_000764305.2 Hyalella azteca | reverse complement strand
TGGCCTGTTGCCGATTCTTGAATTTTTCGTGACTTGATTCACAAGGGATCCGGCCTTTGGAACCCGATCTTTCCATAACTGACGATTGATTGAGAAAGCTGCTGGACTTATTGCCTGGTCCGTAATTTGCTAGGCATTTTAAGACTGAACATATGCTCCTGCATAGCTTCGTCATTGTAGGAGTGGGAAACAGGAGTGAGACACAATCCCACTCCTGTTTCTGAGTGTAATCTACACGGAGCCCTACTGTTTCTTAACAAACTTCAGCTCTATATAATTCCGATTTATTGGTTTGATTATTAGTATAATAAACAATGAAAAATAAAAAACACGTTTTCTTTGCGGAAGTGCACTACCCTATCACTATTCATAATTCAGTTTTAACAGCAGATAGCAGCACATGAATAGCTAACCTTACTTAAATATACTGGCTGTCGGTCACTGCTACATTCATAGCTTAATAGAATAAATAATAAAAATAATAATAATAATAATAATAATAATAATAATAATAATAATAATAATAATAATAATAATAATAAGTTACACTAGTACATTTACATTGTTCTAATACTGAACCTTAACCCGCTGCATGAAGCATTTTGTCGCGTGTGTTTAACCTCATTACTGATGAAGCTTTTGGTGTTGATGAGATGTATCAGCGTAAGCCTACACTCAGAATAAAGAACCGGTCATATTGTTCAAATAGTGACACACTTTCTTACCTTCAGCAGGACGATCAGAGAGTGGACGTAGCACTGATATGCCATTTAATCGGGCCAAACTGGTTCAGGATGGCCTACATAAGCGTAAAAAGCGCGTCACTACTTAGAATAGAATAGAATAGAAGTGTAGGCACTGAAGAAATAGGCCCATGGCCTGTTGCCGATTCTTGAATTTTTCGTGACTTGATTCACAAGGGATCCGGCCTTTGG
>NW_025932151.1:0-269 GCF_000764305.2 Hyalella azteca | reverse complement strand
TGCAGGAATGCGTGGGAAAAATCCTGGAATGGGAGGGGGGGTTGTTTTGGGGCACTGTAGGGAGGGGGGGTAGATTTTCAGTGGATTAAGATTTTAGAAATTCCAGTGGATTTTGCAATCCTTCTAATATTCCTCACAAGCCCCGTTTCCCCTCATATGCCGGTAAATCCCCCATAAGCTCATAATTCACTTAATAACTATCTTCTCCCTTACATATCCTCAATCCCTTCTTAAATCTTCTTCTTCCATCATATTCATTTATACCCTCT
>NW_025932150.1:0-8574 GCF_000764305.2 Hyalella azteca | reverse complement strand
CCCGACTCCCGCCTCACTCTTTCTTCCGGAGCCACCAGATGGTCAGATTCAATAAATGCTCGAATCTGCCTCTTGACTACTGTGGTTAGTGAGTGAGACGAACCGCTGCTCTCCGGCTGCCGCAGCGCGATCCACCCAAATGACAGCAATCTACCCCATGCTAATAGAGTACTGTCTTCACTTAGCGCCGCCTCCAGCAGTTTCTGCAGAGCATCCGCTGCGCAGACCACAGCTCCCCGGGGCACCCTCTTCAGTGCTCTACCATTGGCACAACACCGAGAAACATACCCCAAGAAGTCGAAATCTACGGGTCTTTCTGCTATACCGACACCGGCTCTACCCAAGCACCCCGGGCACAGCCAACGCCCGAAGGCGTCTGCCTGCGCTCTAGTCAGCCCTACGCATGAGAGATGGTAACATCCCTCACACGAAGAACAAATAACTGTCCTCTTCCTGTTGTTAACAGTCGAGCAACTCAGGCACCCGCGTCCTCTCCCCTCCATCCCTCGGCCGTTTCCATAAGGTTAGGCGAAGACCAAGACGGAACGGCTGCTGGCTACAATCAAAATTACGCTTATGCTAGATCGGATACAACGTGCAACAAGTCAAGCAAGTGGCACGCCGCAAAAGAGTAACGAGCACACTCAGTAGAAAGACGTGTCAATAATAAAATCGCCGCGTCAGCAAGAACGAGACGAGAGAATGGGAGCAACGCACGTGCAAGGCTACAGAGCAAACAACAAGCAATCGAAGAGCTCTAGGCACCACACAACCTGCTCTCGTGGATGCTCAGTTAACACCATATTTTTCTCTGACGAAGTTGTAATGAAAGCTAGAAGCTCGATATTTTGCTCATATCTTGTATGTTCATCCCAATAAAGATCAAATATTACTTTATCAAACATTAGCTGTTGCTTTTGCATGTGAAAGATGTTCGTTTTCTCGAAAATATTTTAAATCTTTTGAAATTCTCTGTATAAACTAATTTCCTCAATTCTTGTTTGGTCTTTACCAGATTAACTTCGAATTCAGAACTGTATCCGCATACAGTCTTAAATTACTATAATGTATCACATATTTGTCGCGCTTACCAAGATGAGATACTTGTGGTGTTAGACATTTTGCGAATTTTATTTTGTAATAAAATTATAATTTACCTTTACCTTGGCAACACCGTTAGGAAGTTAACGTCGCGCATATAATTTTCTCGTTGATCATTATCATTCTGCTGATCCCCGCTGCAGGTTAGTTTAAGCTCTAATAGGTTCCTCTTTATTGTCTGAATAATTGTATCATCATTATTTCTTAATTGTATCATTAGTTCTTAATTGAATAATTGTATCATTATTTCTTCATTTATCTTCAACGACGATCATTTATTAGATTTAATCTTCAACAGATACGCACGTTGCCAAGGGTATTATTATTTACACTATTTTTCCATATCTTAATATTTATATTCAAAGTCCACCTTGTCATTCATTTTCACTGCATTAAAATCACACTTCCAGTCTCTTTCATTTACAATCCTGTTGGTTTACTGCGTGAGTAATGACTGGCACTTATCCCACATACTAACTTATGAACATCCCCTATTTGAATATTTTCAAGAGCTAGTGATATCATTACGATTATTACGCAGGTATTTTGGATAGCTGAAGTGAACTTATAAAATGTAGCTTTTGCTATCTTTGGATGGCTCATTTTCTTTCAACCATCTAAAGTTTCCAGTTTGTAGGTTGTGACATTGCCCAGACTGCCAGGCATATAATTTTTTGGCGTCCATGTATGACATATAATTACGCGTTCTCGTAAATCATAACGTTTGGTAATTTATTTGTTTTTTTTTTTCTTCCGCATATCTAGTAAATATCTTTGTAACACCACCTCTGATACATTTCTCAATGAATGGTATCATATCATGATCGTTTAGCAAGTATAATTCTTTCTCAGTAATCTTTAACAGAGCATCAAGTGATAGACCAAGAGTTGTAAAATGGCGAGCTTGATCTAATTTACATGCTTTCAAACATGTATCTCCATAATTCTCGTACACTTACGAGACTCGTACACTTACCTCATGTATTATTTAATGCTCTGTTAAAGATTACTGAGATAGAATTATACTTGCAAAACGAACATAATACGATACTATTCATTGAGAAAGATATCATGCAGAGGTGGTATTTCAAAGATAACTATAGGTCCTGAAACATAGGTATAAACTTTGATGTAGAGATTGGGGTAGGCTGCAGAGAGGTATAGGCCGCAGCTCGACTTGGACGGGCGTTGGTTGCTGTTGCCTACTTCATCTTATCGGAACTGAAGCATCCCGAGTTGAAGATGGCGCTTGCAAAGACGAAAATATTTGTCTCTGAGCAGTTATAATAATTTTGAAATTACTTAGGTCTATCAGTGCCAATTTTATTACTTATTTAGTCCTCATGTGGAAGTGTCTGGATGCCATCTGTGTCATTTCAAAAGGTGGGTGCGATTAGGCTAAAAATGTTTTATTGTTTAATATTATTATATGTAATTTTTACAGTAATAAATGATAATAACGCACTCATTCTAATATTTATTCAATAACACGCCTCACCTCCTCGATCTGAATGCTTAGCTAAAAAGCCAACAAGATTTTGAAAAACAAAGTGATTATTTTCAGCTAAAGAATTGAATAAGGAGTAATATTTTCAACGCAAAAACAGGATCGCACATTTTAATCATTCAAAAGTTTGTTTACTAGCTACCTTGCACACTCAAAAATCTCTGAGTTGTTACCAAACTAACCAATGAATAATTGTGGCGCAATTATTACCATCTTACCTCTGTTTACAGAGTCTGCGTTACATAATCTTGTGATTTCGTGTGTCTTTGTTCTCCTTTGTTCTCATAAGAATGATTTCCATTCCTCATTTCCAATCTTGATTCGTGATTGCTAATTTGCCTCCTCATTTTCTGCTTGAAATTTTCTCTCTTTTGTTTTTACGCACAAGCGCATCCATAAACCCGACTGAAAGCTGGAGAATTTCCGCGTAATTTAACGTTGTGCGCTGACAGGCAAATTGAGCGGAAGGAGAGCCTTGATGCTCTGTGATACATAGCCCTTGCTTTGTTAACGATCTTCTTCTGAAATGCGTTCTGTATTCAATATAGCTACGTAGCACGATATAATATACTTCAATGAAATCTGTTTATCATAAACAATTGATTATGAAAAAAAATAAAAATTTGTGTTAAGTGCATGTTTAAATTAGAATAATGGATGGTTCTGAATTCTAAAATGGAAAAGAAACGAATGAATGAATCTCTAACCCACGGCTTCAGGCCCAAGATTTGCCTTAGTTGACGTTGATGGAAAAAATACGTAAAGGAAATGTCCGCTTTGACGCACTTCAAAGGTAATGGCTGCTTAAACTAGCAATTAAAGTTCTAAAGTTGCCTTTCAGTTGAGAATGAGGATAAAACAAGTAAAGAACCGTTGATAATGGAAGACCTGTTGCTTAATAATTGCTGTCCTGAGGAAAATAGCTGAAAAATGGGTGAAAATGATTTTACAGTTTAGTTTATTGTAAGGGATCGAAAGCATCTTGACATTATTGCGATAATATCATAAATAAGTCAAAACTTCTTGTATATTAGAATTGTATTTATATCTTTGTTTCATAATCCCCACTTTAGTTTAGAGTTAAGGGAAGGGAGAATGGGTAAGGCAAATTCGAAGACTGTTATGCGGTGGAGTACTGCATTAAAGTAAAGCCTCAAATCGCAACACGTGAAAGAAGTCATAAAATTTAAATGTGAACATTCATGAAGGGGTTATCAATTGAGCTCAGGGTCCAGCGCTTTCATTCTTACCTTTTTTGTTGAACTTACTGAGAGGCGAAGAGAAGCATTTGTAATAGTGATTTATTAGTAATATAACGGCCATGCTACACCATCCTGGATAGGCCGAGTCTAATTGTCCATATAAGACGTCGACATAAACTGTTCAGAGACATAGATTCGAACCTGGCAATTTTTATTCGATTACAAAAAATTGTCGTAATTAGGTAACTATTCCACTTATATCTCTTTGAAATCAAACAATTCGTATTAAATTAACGTTCATATTCTCAAATGCCTTATGTCGTTGTCACGTCGTTCTTTTTTATTGAAAAAGAAAGAAATCTCCAGCGCCAACGCTTCGCAGGACTTCTTCGTTTACAAGTCCCAAAGAGCGCGTGATATATTTTTCAGCAAGTTACATTTGATCAATTTTAAAATTTTTTACTGTCAGTTCGAAGTATGCTGGTATTGAATGATATTAGCTTCTTGACGTATTAAAGTCACTACTTCATAAAACATTTGATTCGGTTGGCCGACACTTATTTTTGAAGGCATTAAAGTTTCGATATGAACAACGATTATTAATAAAAGATTCGAGTAAATTAAGCCTTAACGAAACACAGGTAAACTATGCGCATACAGCGACTCTCTTTATATGTCATTCAGAATTAGCAACTAAATACCCAGGGCTGTAAATCGTGACTCGTAACCTAAAATAACTTAATTTTGAATAAACGAGCATAGTTAAACCATTCTTTCCTCTTGAAATTAAAATGTAGCACCGAGTATAGATTTATTCTGCTTGTAATTAAAATTCGAGGCCGCTATAATCTAACCTAGAGAGTAATTGAAAAAAAACTCCGGTTATATATGAATATTTTACTGCAAAACATCATTGGTGTAAGACATAATATTGGAATACAATCATATACAGACTTCAGGGAACATTCGAGAGAAGATATGTATATTATTTACAAATGCTTTCAGAATACTAAATACTCTGAACTTCAGCCAACTCTTTGATAAACTCTAACAGCGATTAACCGTGAATGTAAGGGATGAAAATTAGATAAGAAAGCATCAAGTTTTGGCCCTATCGTATACTTTTCGTTCGCCCTCTCTTTAGTAACCATGAAAAATTCCTTACGGAACCAACTTCTTGCAGATCGAATTATTACTGAATTGATTTTTTAATTTGCAAACTTTGGAAAAATATCAAAGATTAAGGAATTTGAATTCACGAATCGAGTCGGCAATAAAAAACGTGTAAACCAAACTCAGACATTACAGCACAATTAATTATGTATAATGTTAATTATCCGGAAATTCTTTTCCTTTCCGAAAGCGACCTCAGAACCTCAGCTCCCTGCGTCCGCAGATATGAATGAAATCTTTCCCCAAACCATCGCGTGCGATCCCATAGTGAATAAAGAATTTTTTTCATAAGACAAATTGCCACTCAATTAATAGATAAATTTTGCTCTGAAACCAGCTAATATAAACCGAGTCGCATTTCCAATTTTCAGTCACTAATTCTACGCTATAAAAATATGCCTCGGGCTGGAAAGTACCCAGATATTCACTCTGAATTCATTGAGCTTGAGCGCTTCCTAAGAAATGCACGTGCTTTATTTCAGTTCATTTAGTTATGAAAACATGAGACCAGAAGTATGGAGTTGATTCGAATTGTACAGTATATAAATTTTCATTCATTATTCATACAGGAATTCTGATACTACTCTCAAAAATCCGGCAAATGTTTTATGTTTCATTGGATTTAACAATTTAATTTTTTTGGCTTCATATGAAGCGATTTAAATCGAATTGTGTCATGTAAAATTCTTTAGTTTTGAATAGATTAATTTATAAATTCTCTTAATTTTTGTGCCTAGAATATCTTTGACACTTATAAGAAAAGAAGAAACCAGCTTTAGGATGTCACCTGTATGAAAGACAGTTCACTGGAAAATGAAGCTGATCATTCATCTTCTGATTTAAACTAAAAATCTCGATCGATCCAATCCCATCTGGACACGAAACGATTCATAAAAATTTGTTACGTTAGAAAATACGTTACAGCTGAAATGATCGTTCTTAAAAACTTGAAACTGCACCGCAAAGTTCGAGTAAACAACTCTTCTTGCGGCAATTTAAAAGTTTTCCAGTAAATTTTTAATTCCGACTAAACTTTAATATAGTTTTAGCACCTCAATTACTTGTGAAATGAAGAAAACAAAATGATTTTGTTTTTTCCCACTGTAATCATCATTTAAAATATAAAGTATGTTCAAAAAATATTATCAATATTGATTACTTGATTGACTATGTGTCCAGTAATATTATTATTATTCAATGTGATTTTGTAATATTGTTCTGGTCTTAGGAATATCCCAGAAACAATTACGAATTCGTTCCCTGTACTGCAATCGATCGGAGCATTCATTATTCTATTACGGAAAATTCTGCATTGAAGAAAACTGGTGAAAAAGAATAGAAAAATTATGAAATATATGCTGCAATGTTACTTCAATCAGTTATGTGAGATTCGTTGGAATATTCTTAACATTTTATAAATTTTTAAAAGATTAACAATTATAGGTGATGATTAAAAAATTCATATAATTCCTACATATTATATAATCTCGTAATATGATTTCTAATAATTTTAAAGGTTAACGAACGCACAAAAAATTACATAGGAAGTTTTAATGGATAAATTATTCGAAATTTCTGAAGTATTTCTAGAATTTCTAAAGTTTGAGGACGGATGGGGAGACTATTGAAGAATTTGATTAGTTTTTCAAGGCTAGAAGTAATGATGAAATAATTGTCATTAATTTGACAATCATTTAAATAAACGATGATACACATTTGAAAGATGATCTAACATCCAGGATAAAATGTTATGGGCTTCTGACATTTACATTCAAGATCTAAACTATCTCAGAGCCAGTGTTCACGTACCACCACTTGATTTATCGTCAACAGGTAGCATGTATTCCTATATATTTTCACAGTAGCTTTTCATTTTGAGATAAATGTATGTATATAATTTGATTATATTGCAATCCTACGGTGGGTATCCATTCTACGGTCAATTTATCACCTATGCAACAATTCACATTGACGCAAAATTCACCTACGCCAAAAATTCACCCACCAGTGAATTTCGTTTTTGTAGAAATGATCACATTTGACAGGATGTTTTAATATAAAATAAGTCCAGCCGGATATGTCCTAGTTAATTAGTTTTGTCATTAAATAGGGCAATAGTTATAATTAATAATTATAATAATAAATAGAATAGCTACTAAGGAAATTTCCAACAACAGCATACCAGATATTCTTCTAAATTAATTGAAAATTCTTCGAAGGCAATTGATAAATGTGCAGGTATATTTTTTAGAATATGGATTCGAACATCTTTTGACATTGTTGAATATCTCATAAATACAGTCACAGTGAGAGAGCGAGATGAGCAGCATAATGAAATTACAACATTCAAACATCAGTAAGTAGCACTCATCGAATTAAAGATTTAAATATGTTTAAATATTTATGTTAATAATTGATTTAAAATTTCTGACTTAATTGAGAAAAAAGAAATGAATTGTGATTTCTATTCATAATTATCTCGTCTGTTATCTTTTCTTCGCAATCAAAATTTTTTAAATTTTAACCCTATCCAACCCAGTTATCGTTCGTTTTGAGTGCGAATAATATTCTTAGTATCATTATTTGTAAAAGTCGTTTTTATTTAGGAAGTTAAACTAAAAAAAAACACGTAATATGCGATTATTTACATCTTGAGTCGGGTCCAAGAGAGGACCCTTTCTTTGTATTTATCCATAAAATCATTTATCTAAAACATCACTCTCTCCTTAAATACAAAACCATAATTCTTTTATAACAAGTAATAATATCATTACTTGTGTTAGAGTAAGTTTTCTAACTATATTTCTGTCATTTTAGCTTACCAAATGCTGATAAATATTTTGAATTACCTCACATTTGTTTTCCTGATAACAAAACAAAGCGCTAAGGAGGCAAGAGCCAATGCCAGCGATGACTTGCTGGCCTCTGAGTTTGATTTTCGTCTTTGTATTGCCGCCATTTTGTCGCCTGTCGTGTAAAAAAATCTTATTAAATTTCTTCACACAAAAAGTCTTCGCTTCATAATCAATACTTAGATATGATATTAATTTAAACGCCAGAAATTTGAAACCAACATAGTATACATAATTGCAATCATCGATGACATAAATTATTTGTACGCGTAATTTCGATAGCGGGAATATAATAGCACGGAAACAATAGCTATAATATCCAGCGTTCGCTGTAAAGACTGGAATGTAATCACAACTTCATTTGTTGGCGTCAACTCAGAACCGTGAATGTCTGGAATTCGTGCGTTTGATTATAATCGATGACAATGTGAAACAGTATATAAATCCAACAAAATTCTGGATGTTTCTAAATATTTGCAATTGTTAATTTGCAATAATTTTTTAGCGATTACTCGATAATTTTTTTTTTTTGTGATGATTTTTGTTGACCGACAACGTATAATTACTCCCCATGAGACACGTACACGTTGGTGGAGGCAGACCATAACGTATAATCACTCACCATGCGACACGTACACGCTGGTGGAGGCAGGCCATAACGTATAATAACTCACCATGCTGGTCAGTGTAGGGGCAAGAAGCCTGGTCAGTGTAGGGGCATGAAGCCTGGTCAGTGTAG
>NW_025932149.1:0-3436 GCF_000764305.2 Hyalella azteca | reverse complement strand
TTGGTAAACAATTCAGGTCAACTAGCCAGGCCATTCAGTTCTCTGATAGGAGTTAAATAATTTAATGTGGAGTGGTAAAAGAAAACCCCCACAACACTAATATCATTATAATGAATCAGCAGGGCTCGGATAATATAATTGGTGACAATAGCATTGCGAAAATCATTGTTTTAAAATAGTTATTATTAACGGAATAATTAGGAATTCGATACTTTAAGGTTTGTATAAACATTACATAGGGTTAGCGTAAATAGAGGCAGATATTGTGCACGATCTAGAACGTAGCATTCGGCTCTTGTGTAGTTCTCAATTTGTGTAACGTTTATAAGAATTCCATCACTAACTGTCTGATCTAATGGCCGCACCACGAACACAACAAAAAATGCAACTGTACTGAGAAGATAATATTCAGTGAATATGTGCATTTATGTATGGCAACGTTCATGTATTGGATTCCGCGTATGACCGTATAAGACCGTATAAGAGAGAGCGAAATCGAAAAAAAGTACACAGATTATACATCACCGCTAGGTGTTTCGGAGTGTATTTGCAAAGTTTTGTTGAAATCAGTTCAATAGTTTGGGAGATATTTTGTGTTCGCTTCGTATTTTAGCCCGTATGAACGTATAAATAGAGAACATGGGCGAAATCGAAGAAATTCACACGAGCTATACATCACCGTTAGATCCAAAAAAATACACGTGTAAAGTTTCATTGAGTTGCGTTCATTAGTTTAGGCAGAGCTGGACTTTGAAATGTAGCGGCCGCTACCGCTACCACTACATGCTCTAAATGCAGCGGGCGTTACCGCTACCGCTACAATTGCTTAAATGTAGCGCCGCTACCTCTACCGCTACTGAAAATGTAGCGGCCGCTACATGTAGCGCGCTACTGCCTACCTCTGAGTTTAGGATATATTTCTTGAACGCTGTGTATGAGTAAAATTTTGGAGACCGGCCGCAGGTCTGGCCACAAGTCCGGCCGTAAAATTGTCCGAAAAGTGGTCAAGAGACCTGCCGTAAAATTGTCCAAGCGGTATGATGAACGGCTAAGCTATCGCAAGTCTGCTGGCGCTTGGGCATCGTATAACGATGCTTGTGCATTCTTCCAGCACCGTACGGGTCATGGTCACGTACGAGTGAAGGTCTCGTACGAGTGATGGTGTCGTACAAGTGACGGTCTCGTACGAGCGACGGTCTCGAGGCTATCACTCGTACGGTGCTGGAAGAAAGCACTAACGTCGTCATGCTATGCCCCGAGCCCCGACAGTAATGGACTCGTGATAGCTGATGCCCTCATCATGAAGAATCGGACTTCAGACATCAACATTCAAACTACTGGATTAGTCAGAATATTGAGACTGTTGTCGGAGTAGTTTTTAGTGTTTTAATCATCTGCGTATTTTCAATTAGTTCAAATTTACATGATTTTTTTACCTATGTCGATCTAAATTTCATCACTCATTGCGTATTGTAACTTGATAATTAATGATTGATACATTCCAAACATTGTTAACAAATAAAAATGTGCATTTGTACCCTGGAAGCCGATTTACCCCGATAGATTTTCTATTTACCAGAACAAACAAAAAATATTGTTAGATATATTGAAAAAAACTAATAAGAAAATTGTCAATGAAGCAAATACTTTGGTCTTCAATGAAAGTTATTGAACCTGCGAGATTCCGTTACGAGTTCTGCTGTTGGACTCGGACGGACGTGTGTTCTTAGCTATTCGGTTGTTTGGGTGCTCGGCGCCAAGCGTTTCGTTTTCCCTGATAATTTGAAGAGACTTTACATCTGATAATTGTTTTTTTTGTGATCGTTATTATTAGTAAAATTATATATTCGTACGTTCTTTTTAGTTTTCTTAATCTATTTGGGAAGGGTGGCCCAGTGGTTAAAGTTCAGAGTACCATGATTGGTGCAAAGAGCCAAGAGGCGCGGGTTTGACTCTGTGCGCCAGTTTCTGGTCAGAATCGGCAAAGAGGCCGGGCGGTTAAGGTTTGTATTCAAAGCTGCCCGAACTCCACAGCGACCTTGCTCGAGTTTGCTGCCGAGACGCGTGAGGGCTGGTTATCTTACGTCTGGCCGACGCGATGCCGTAAGAATGCGTGCTAGCTCTAGCCTCTGGCCTCTGGCCGTGTGTGTAGGGCTGGACCACAGTACAAGCTCACAACAGTGCCGTCATTTTATAATGATGTGCCGTCATTTTAAATCTTTTTCTATGTTATTTATTTAATTTTTCCGGTTCAAGCAAGGACGTGATTATTGTAAAATTCATCATGGCAAAAAATAATTTAGGCTTTGATAGCCATTCTTTCAACTCATAGTGGCAAAGCAGAGAGTTTTTTAGACTCCTCCTCAAGTTCATTTTTGAGTCCTATAAGTAGACCAGTAAAGTATCTTGGATACCTCATACCAGAATTATCATACATAAGAAATCTGTTAAAATCTTGAGTAAATGAGGAAATTAAAAATGAACTGATTCTAAAAAATCAGTGGTTTGCCACTATGTTTCAACTGAATAACATATTTTATTTAACTTGTGATAAATAAAGTGAACAAATTATATTAACAGAATACAACTTGGATGTGCATAGACCAATTCAGACCAATAGTTAGCTCGTAATGATAGAGCGACACTGGCTTTGATGTTTGTAGCATGGGCATGGAGAAAGAAAGGGAGATTGTGGCACCGCAGTGAGGGTTGTTAGAGGGGATAGATGCGCAGGGGAATTTGTGAGGGTTTCACACACTCATGTCTGACACCCCTACTCTCGCCACATCGTCAAAGAAATACCGATGTCTTTCACTGTAATATGAGCTTAGACTTCAAGCCAAATAGGCTGGCTGTTTTCGCGCAGTTACATGCTCATCTTCATCATATAAATACATCACATTCAATACCTAAATAATTTCGATGATATATAATTCATAGAGTACAAATTTCTGAACGAAAAACATATT
Organism: Hyalella azteca; assembly: GCF_000764305.2. NCBI lineage: Eukaryota > Metazoa > Arthropoda > Malacostraca > Amphipoda > Hyalellidae > Hyalella > Hyalella azteca. The sequence continues at coordinate 467 of NW_025932149.1, read as the reverse complement.
GTCACTAGACTATTAATTATTTTCTCTTTATATAGATACGTCGAGGGAAGGTTACAGAAATGCGACGAAATGTTAACTTTTACTGTTAATCAAGATTTATCAATCTACAGAGACAGTAATTCAGACTGTACAGCATAGTGGCAAACCAGAGCTTTTTTTGAATCAGTTCATTTTTAATTTTCCAAAAACTCAAGATTTAAACCAATTTCTGAAGTATGATAATGCTGATATCCATGATACTTTACTGGTCTACTTATAGGACTCAAAAATGAACTTGAGTCAGAGTCTAAAAAACTCTCTGCTTTGTCACTATGCTGTACAGAGACTAAAAGTTTACTTACAGAGACAGCGATAAGCGCCGGCGCTTACATAACAAAAGCGAAGTGTCTGTCTCCTTGGAGATGGAGACAGAAGAGGGAAGTTGGTAACCGCAGTAGGGGTTTTTGAGAGGGGGAGGGAGGGAAGGT
>NW_025932148.1:0-107536 GCF_000764305.2 Hyalella azteca | reverse complement strand
AATCACTTTTCCTGTTAAGTTTGTGTACTTACATACATTAAAATACGATTTTTCAAGTGTACGAATATTTATTTCCCCCCACTGTAATGTAAGAAATATTTGTGAGATTTAAAGGCTATCTATGCAGAAATGGACCATATTATATCTCAATAATGACTCGATTGATCCACACTTGACTACATCACAACCATTGTAAGGATTTATTCAACGTCAAATTTAATTTCCGCTTGATAGTTCTTTTATATTAAACAATATATTTCACGTTTTCATGCACTCGAAAGGTAAACAGATGGTATTCAAAGTTTTCACCTAGGAATGCCCATTTGTTTGCTTATAAATTAGTTCATCTAAAGAAATATTTAAGAATAATTACAAACTAAGCAATTAGTTAACAAATGAGGAAGAAAACGAAATCGTTGTACTTAAATTTCATGAACAATTTTGTAGTCGGTCTAACTTGATTTAATTCACTGGCATAACAATTAGGCCAGAAGAGGGAATTTTAAAACCATTATTGATTTGATGACTTCAGGAAATTTATTCCGGATTTGTTTAATTTAGATGACACGCGCTTTCTGCATTAGGCAAACATTACGTGCCCAATCATCGTGATCGTGAAACTACAATTACTACATGAATACCATCACATACATACTGCTGACTTCATCCCAAGTGGCGAAATATGGCATTATTCTGGGGATAATGTATAGAATACACTTTTAAGGGTCTCTTTTTTTTTGTTGTAGCAAATTCAGTTTATTCTCTATATGAAGAACAAAAAAATTCCTCGATATACAACGCTTCGAATATTGCTACCATAGTGTATAGATCCCGGCACGTGACTGTCTGTGGCCCTTATGCGGTACGTAAGCACAGTAGAAGTAATATGTAAGGATGGAATTACTTAGAGCCCGGGAACACGACCCAGAGCTTTGATTGCATCAATCATGAGTTCACTTCTCAAGCACACAACGTAAACTCTATGTTATTCACGAATTAACTTTTCTTCTTGAGCCGATTATATCCAAGTCAACGGGTCGTATTTAACATTGATGAAAACAACAGGATTTTCGAATTATTGTAAACTGTGCAATTAAAAATTCAGGCTAAAATTTTTTGTTACTCTCAGAAAAATGTTGAGGAACCAATTTAAGAAGCAAAGGAGATTAGAAAACATACTATCGATGCTCTCGAATAATTTTGATAGGGATTGAATATTTATATCCTGATACTGTTTAGAATATTTTCCAAGAAACTTAAATTAATTAATCGATCTAGCAGAGCATGGCGGGTGCGGCTCCCTCATCAAATGTAGGTTTGATAACTAAGCCTGTTTGAATGACTGGAAACTGCCTGTGACAAAGAGCTGAATTTTTTATTTATTTTTGCAAAAACCTATGCGGTATCTTGAACTGCTTTAATAGCTCTAGGTATTTATATAGGATCCTCTATATTTCTACATATGAGCTGAATAAAACAGTGTTATACGATGTGTAGATTCTCAGGAAAGTCAAGCACACACCTTTCTGTCGCTAAATCGGTAAAAACATTCTCCCTATGAGAGAAAATTCATGATCTTGGGAAATAACCTAACGTGCTTCTAAGCTCCGGTCTACTATTATAAAGATGGAGGGGTCAAGAATTGATAGAAAAACTGCATGTAAATGCAACTTTTCTATCCAGTTTGGCAAATATGTTTGGAAATAACTAATAAATGTAAATAAATTACTTTTACGAAGATTACGGCTTCAGCGAACAATTTAAATTTGATTGCAAAAATTTACCGACCAGTTTTTTCTGGATGGCTTTGTAAAAAAAATTCACTTCAGTTCCAAACATCATTATCGAGTTGTATCGTGTGTAACTATACAATAAAACACACATGCAGCAGCTCTGCTTTGCCCATCAACTAAGCAATTACTTTCGGTTTATAACGTTAACTTATCCGCTGATTCGGCTTAATTGTGTGCGACGATTTACGCTTTGCAATCATTTACGAGAATGATTGCAATTACATGTAATGTAGGCGATAATATACGACCCGCGGAATAATTCTGGATGAATGCAATAGCCTTCAATTTGTAAGCTAATTGTTATGCATGGGGTGGCCGGCTAACTGCCCGGCGCCTGACATGCGACGATACGACCGAGTTTCTGGCTATAATAATTCTCGATTAATCGTCGACTGTGATTTTCAGTTAATATCAAAATTACTTAGATTATTTCTATATTATTATAATTAACTGTACAATTATATTATTCGTAGAATTAATATTGTCATCATAATCTTTATATATTTGAAAAGAATATATTATTATGTTATATTATATTATATTATATTATATTATATTATATTATATTATATACAACGCTATTATTATATATTATTATATATCATATTATGGTGTGGTCAAGTATTTTAATTTATATTGCTAATACTGAACATCGTTGGCTATTTTTTGTTCGCTAATTTGGTATTTAAACACAGCTGTTTTTTTAACAAAGCTGATGTCAGGCCAGATAATTAATTGATGTAAATTTCAGGTACAAATAATATGATTTAGATGACTTTGGTTGATCAAAATACAGGTTATATTACGGAAGTAATTTTAATTTATTAACGACGTTTAGCAAGTACCAACATGCATTTTTAATTTATAAGAAGGATTGACTACCCTAATTTGGTATTTATTGAACGTTAAAGATTTCTAATTAGACTTCTAATCAATAAATGTTTATTGGGGTTTTAAAATGTCCTTCAAATATTTATTCCTAAACACGCGCAGCGTTTCTTTGTGTGAGTTAATGATAAACATACAACGAAGAACACGTACCGAGAACACCACAGTATAATTTATCCCAACATCTCTAATAAAAAAATTATCAAGTGATATTCTACAACGAGAAATTCCAGTCTAGGCGACGTTCAAGAAATTTATTCTCTGGCTCCACGCTCATGTCTAGAACTTTGCCAACTCGTGATGGCACCAAGTTTAAACCTGAACTCTGTTACAACTTTAGCTTCGGCACTCTGCATTCACTTGAGGATGCTGCCACGACTAGCTAAATTATATCAAGACCTTAGATTAGCTATCATTTTAAATTATATCACATGTCTATCACAGATCCTTTAACAAATTCATACGATTAGAAGGTCCAGTGTTGGTTAATCGGGAATCAAAAGCTGCGTTGGATAACTATTCGTATCTGTCATACCGGTTTAACTTTTGCCGTTATCTCGGATGGCTTCATTAGGATGGCGAAAATCGTCCTGACTTCTTCTCCCGCTGTGATAGAGCTTGTTCTCGTTTTTAATGCTGCCAGAATGACGTGAACATTTTTGCTCCTCTATAAACACCGTAAATTACTTCTATCCACTGCAGTGGATAGAAGTAATGGATAACAATTATGTAGTAACTACTGCTTGCTTTTCTGTTTGCAATATCGCGCTCGGATCTTCTCCTTATCATCATATCCTCACGTTTCAGATTTTCAATTCACTTTGGATCTTTTTCTCCTTTAAAATCAGTCTTAATCTACCTAGAACAGGCAAAGAGGAGCTTCTTAGGCATTGCGTCTTAAAAGCAATTCTAAAAAATCTAACTAAAACTCTAATGATTTTCCACCAGGTTTGTTCCACCGGGCCATCCTGATGTCAGGCTCAGCTCTGAGCTCCTGGGCTGAGGTCCAAGATGGCATCTCCGTAACAGCTCGCCTGGCGCGGGCGTTGAACTGCTCCCTACCCTCAGATCTGAGGGATCAGCACCCAGAGACCATCGTGTGTCTCAGGAACTTGTCCGCCCAGACGCTCGTCAACGCGCCGCTCCCCAAATACAAGTTTGCTTCACTCTTCGGCCCCAGCGTCGACGGTGTCGTCGTAACCGCTGACTACAGGATCAGACTTGCAAGGGTGAGAGGGTTGATGAGTGGCGTTAAGGTTTGAAGTTGTGTTACTGCGATGATAAGACAATAATGATAGGGCGAGTAGATATTGCTTAAGGGTGAGTGCAGAGCTCAGCTAATGTTGCAGAGTGGGAGGGAGCGTTGGGTGAAAAAAGAAGAGATGGGGCGTGAGATTTGAGTGAACAATAATGGTGATAACGATGAGTTGGGAAGAATGAGTGAAGGTATATATATAAGAATAGCAATTGTATTAGGAATGATAAAGTGCCTTCGTGTTTGTCATATGAAAATAATTACGAATTAAAAAAAATTAAGAGAGAGAAACCTCAACGTCATGTAGAGCCATCAGATAAGAGAGCATCTAATAATACTTAGATTGGCATTCTATATGAGCGAGAGATCATGGGCCCATTTTAACGTAAAAAATCAATGTGTATGCAATATGCATAGTAACAAAAAATTACTATAGAAACAGAAACTATATACTGTGATTGTCTAATTAATTCCAGCTCTCTTGTTTACGAGAATTGGGCTTAGTTATCGTGTTTGATTTTTTTGCGCTAGCAATAGCAATGCAGGGCACTTTTGTAGTCAGATCCTAATTAATGCTAATTGGCGTCTAATTGAATAATATTTAATGGTGTAAGTACTTATATCATTAGTCTGCTTATATCGCAAGTTCACAAGGAATTTAAAAGCAAAGAAAACGCCAAGAAAATTTACCATATCGATATTGAAAACGTTTCGGAGTCCAGCTCCATCATCAGTTCTGAACTGATGATGGAGCTGGACTCCGAAACGTTTTCAATATCGATATGGTAAATTTAATGGTGTCCTATGCCTGCTGAAGGACGACTCGGAAGTGGCATCTACAGGCAATATCCTATTGGCCGCACAAACAAGCTTCACGTACATAAAGAAGTGTACTCGACAGCTCAACATTTATTACGAGGTTGTATCTGAAATTCTGTATGAATAATACCGTATTCCGAATATGACGACAGTAGCAAATGCTCGTTTTTGAAATTGCATAATCGAAGCTCCTCGATCAATTGAATTCAATGAATTCATTAAAATTCTGAATGAGAACAATTGTTGATGTGAAACTAATGTGGTTTTGAGTGGCACAATTAAGAAATTGAATCTTTTCGCATCCTATGAAATAATTACCATTATCAGGTCAGTCATACTGCCATGAGTACTGAAATTAATTATTTGTCTACAAGAGCATTGAAATAACGCCAAGTAAGGGATGAAATAATACTGCGAGTGGGGTAAAAAATTCACTTTGGAACATTCATAAAGATAATTATAGCCATTTTCTCTTTAGGACGCAATAACATATTGAATTAGGAGCTAAATGTTAATTTATATTCATGATTTGTAGTGCATGTTTTCATTATTTTAGGTGGGAAATTTTATATTCATATAAAATAGGTGGGAAATTGATGGAGGTTTCAAGTATAATACGTAATATTGATTCTCGTTGAGGCTGCATTTGAAACTAGAAGAAAAAATAAATGGCTTGCATTTTTAACGTACGGCCATACTCATTTATCGATCTATAGATAAAGTTTATGAATATTCCTTCTAACTGGCGCAAAAATGGGCAAAATAGGTTAAAATTATGTATTTAAATTGTGTGCGTATTCACGATTTGTATCAGCCGGAAAATTGACTGCAATGCATGAAAACTGTTGAACAACAAAACGCTGATCGTTAGTATAAAAAAAATTCATTTGCATATGGGTAAAATATAGGAGTTTCAACGAATGAAGTGCCAGTTGATAGCGGATATACCATCTCGTACATTATTATGAAAGCTCAAAAAGCTCTAGGAAGTCTCATACCGGTATCTTCTCCGTAGTTTCTGTGAATCTCGTTAACTGCAATTCCGTAACCAAGTTTACTGCTGAGCGAAGTGCCAGTCAACGTCACGTCAGATGCCGGTATCGCGCAGCATGGGAGGCTCGATAGCGTACACGCTCGGCCGAGGTTTATGGTCTCAATGACAGATTTATTCATCAAATATCAATGATGATCTGATTAAAAATTATTATATCTGTTAAATTTAATTTGAGATACTTCGAAAATAAATAATATGTTGACTGGCAAACTCATCCGCTCGCACATTTTATTATTTTAATTCTGTTTTGCTTGCATTGCTAATAATTCATTGGTATAAATTTCTCCGAATGAAAGCCTTGAATTTATTTAGATCAATTGAAATTTTGTTTATACATTAATTTAAGCACAAATTTAAATAAATATATTGTTATCAATCGACTCATTTCCACCTGAATTAGCAAATTGTGTACTTGTATAATGGTTTGGGTTCTACATTTTTAGTCAACGATATTTACTTTTGAACGTTCATTCCGCATACTGTACATCATTGGTTGTAAGTATTCGCGAAAATTAATGTTACGATAGAATAATCGAGAATTACATTAACCCATTAGCCTAAAAAATGCTTTCGATAACATGATATTTCTACGCCGAAACTGCCGCTACGAAGCACGCGAAAATAGCATTATTAATCGACGTCGTTCAAAGTAACGAATTATTGCGGCAGCTTGGCGTTGCTCTAGAGCCACCATTTCAGTCCTGTGGGTTTGCTCCCAAATTTCTCAGCTTCTCGATATTGCCGCATGCAAAATTTATGGCCTTACTTCGCCGAATTTGAGCTATCAACTTGGTCAATTTAATTCTAAGTTCCCGTCCAAGTTGCCTTCGCCAAACCGCCGAGAAAATCCTTCGCGCCTAAAATTTTGGAGGCGGATCGAATTGGCAACTCCTGATGACATAAGTTCAGGCTTGGCACGTCTTGACGCAAGTTAGGACTTGGCAAGTCATGTCATGAATTAGGCCTTGACATGTCATGATATGGATAGGCCATGGCATGCATGCCCATTAGGTAGGACTTGACAAATCTCAGCGCGAGTTAGAACACGTCGAGCCTCTGACATAAATTTTGGGTTAGCATGTCGTGACATTTAAGGACTTGACATGACTTGATTGTTTAGGACGTACTTGAATGTTGACTTGTGACTAAATGTTCTACTTGACTTGTGTTATGATTGTTCTTGAATGAATTAAGGACGTGATTGCTGTTTCGATTATTACAAGAACAAATTATGTAACAAGAAAAATTATAAATTATATTACACAAGGAAATATTGGCAGGTATTGAACCCAGTGCTGGGGTCTGGGCATATTTTGACGGACGCGCGAACACGACGAAAGAAGAACATTGCATTATAAAGTTGCTGTAGCAGCAAAATTTGCCTAATAAAAAACTGTCACGAATGCAGCTTCATCTTCGTCAACTGTTGTTGCAACAGCTCGCAGTATCAGCTACGTCGCAAAAATTTACGGTTGCAGTGCTGCTAGGTTAACTACATTCACAGGAGAATTTTAAGCCTGTCAACAGCAGTCGCAGCAGCAATATTGTTAACCTCATCAGCAGTTGTCGCTTCAGCAATCTCGGCAACGTCAGCAATAAGAACTGATATGCTTTCTTTCTGTAGCCTATCTTCTTCGGAGACAGCGAAAATATCTCAGAGAGACGACGAAAGTCGGGTATTTTTTCTCATTGAAGACTATGAAGCACATCGTTCGCTCCATCCTTGCTGATGAGTTGCTCAAAATAAACAAGCTTCTATTCTACTTGTTTTGTTAAGATGGAAAATAAACTCGTCGTCTCACACTCAACTTCTTCCGTTAACAAGAAAACTTCTTGGCACGGTGACCAGACTTCGAGTTCAGTGGTCGTGGCCAAGGAGAGATCAATACTCTTGGCAAAGGTTTTCACATTATCATTTTTAGGTAATTTTCAGGTTATATTGTTCCAGTATCGTAAGAAAAATGAGTGTTACTTAAGTGTCTTGCAGCATGATAGGAGAGATTCATTGTCTTTGAATGTATCTTAAAGTTCCGTGCAGATTTTTTCACGACATGCATCGTAAATTACATCAACCCAGTCAAAAATCTAGGAAACTCCACAAGATGCTGTTTATGAGCATTTTCACGATCGCTATACACACAAAATTTAGATGGGGAAATAGTTGTTCTTGAAATACTTTCCGTGAAAAGTTTCGAAGAAGGCTTGATGTTAATATCATATGCTACGCGAAAGAATCTTTTGCACAAGTAAAACTGCGTAATCCAATGAAAACAAAGTAACTCAGATCGCAAGTTAAGAATGAAATAATTTCAGAGAATTAAATTTTATAATATTAAATTTTCCTCCAATTTTCAAGCTACTCTGATATTATTTTACCATCAAGGAGCTGAACTCTGACAATAACCAAAGTCTTGGTGTAATTAAGTAGGCTAAGTAGCGTATATTATATAAACTCTTAAACCAATTCACTTCTCATTCTAACAACAGTGACTCAAAATTATTCAATGTCATTCGGTTCAATTTTGATTTTAACGATGGTTTCCCACTCAAGGGACTGTTCTCACTTCATTCATTATAAACCAAATGAAATCTGAAAAAATCAGATTTTATTCAGAATATTCATGTGTTATTCACGCATTTCTTAATTTAAGTAGTTTCCAATTAAAGTTGTGGTATTGGTGCATTTATAGATTCGATTGTCAGTTGACTCAGAATCCAATTTTAGTTTTGATTGCAAAATTTTACAATCGATTTCCAATTTATTTCCAGTTATATTTTCTGTTGGTGTTTTATGCTGGAACTGCGGTAAAACGAACGTTTCAAACATTGATTAAGAGTTATTATTTATATTGTTGGGATCACCGGGACACACCAACTCAGTTTGCGCGATCGCACCGCCAATTATTGAAGGATGAATAAAACCATAAACAAAAACTGTGATAATCAAACTTCAAATTCAAATAAATGCGAAAATATATGCTGCACCGTTCGTTCGCTTTTGTTCTTATCACATTGACATGATTTCTGGTTTCAACTTCGGAGCCAAAACAATGTCAATGTAACAGGCTTGGCTAAGCGAGGTGACGTTTTTCAAAGGTGACTCGGAATCGAGGCTAGCAAAATCTAACTAGCAATCGAATCGAAGTTAGCAATACCAAATATTGCATAACATTCCCTATCAATCTTTTCTAATTAATGATCAATCAGTCAATTAATTATTCAGTCAGTCGATCTTTATGTAAACTATTCACTTAACTATACTTTAAATAATTTAATAACACGTAAATATTATTATTTCTTCTAACCTTCATTGAATTATTAAAATAACCATTATTACCCGTCTGTATTGAAGAATTGGCTTCTCTCAATCGCCTTTAGTATTCGAATTAAAAAAATCAACCTATAAATTTTCTGAATGACTTTCAAGATCAAATATGATCACTTCTGGTGATAAATTCTCTGTTTATCGAGTTGAGAGCTAACAAATGAACAAACTAATAGCAATAATTTGTCAAAGCTTGTCAAATTCAAGTATTAAAATAGGCCTGGTCCGATAACAAATCATTTTTAAATCTCAAATGAAAAGCTGTTGCTTATGAAGACGATAGTTAACGAAATTAAATTGATTTAATTTATAGCTGAAAACGAAGGGTAGCGAAAATAATTACCACTTGTGCGATTATTACGTGAATTTGACAATTTGAAGCAAAATTGCTTGAATTTTTGTCTTTGTTTTTATTACTAATGCGCAGTACGGTAAGCGGTCATAATTTGATTTATAATTGTTGGCCTTTTGCACTTAATTATTATCCAGAAAAATTAGTCAACTGAATCGGGAATAAGAGCTTAAAAATATTCCACCTGTAAATACGACTACGAGATGACTTTAATTGAAAATGGTTGATATCTGGAATGATAATAAATAAATCGATTATAAACCATGAAAGCGAGAGGCAAGCAAGAACATTTTTATCTGCTTGACTAACTGGGGACATATGTTCCATCACAACTTTTTCAGGCACACCGTAGGGGCCTAAATACACGTGGCAGCTAATTTTTCACGTGACTCCTGGGTTTAGCATGAAGGTATAACCGTCAGTGATTAGTAGAGGGCCGGGGTTACAAACTCGAAACCATTTTGGTCGTACGGTCCCTAATTAAAGACTGATGTACGTTAGTTAAGTTCTACACTGCCTCCGCCGCAGCTCTAGTAGAGGGACAACGTGCCTATGCCGACGTCTTAGAGGCGGAAAATATTTTTGCAAGATGCTTCCCAGTTTGACAGTGGACTAAGGCAGAGGCCACGATATAAAAAAATAAAAACGAGTTCGAAACTCCGTCAAAAGCTTTTCTTGCAATTAATACGGCCGCTACGTGTACTTAATTAATAGATCGCAACTTGGACTTTCGATATTACGGCCTAAGTATCGATGGTACGGCCCTAGTACACTTTCAGACTCCAAAGTATTTCGCACGATCTCACCCGCAAATATTCTGTCAACTGATGGGCATCTTTGATTTGTCACGATTGTTTCTTAGAAATTAATCAACTCAAACAACAATCCACTGGAAAAAGTATAGTGTGTTCAAAATTTCTCAGATGTTCTTTGAATGGACACATGGATTCGTAGAGTTCAGATTGACAACAATTCATATTTATTTATAATTGAGCAAAATTATATCTTGCCACCAATCTCTGCGTACAAAAGAATGGTTTACATGTATTTTTTTGTGATTCTCGCCTGTTTATGCTTATACAACATTTCTAAAGGCTAAAGTCACTTCTAGGTTCCAACGTTTCTTGGAGAAGTGTAAATTATTTCCTTGCAGCTATTTTATCTTAAATGTTTAATTATCTTCCTGATCCACTAAGCTTCAATCGTGATCATTCCTTTCATCGTTTTACAATATAAGGCGATGGAATGAAGAAACAACATCTTTTCTCATTAGTTATCCCAACACAAAGATATCTATTGCAAATAAAAAAGGGTTATCCTTCTACTTATACTTTTCTAACGCTAAGCTTTAAAGCTACTAACTTTATAAAGGAAACATTTCTAAGAGAACTTGTAGCGTGAATTCATTTACTTGTTTTTCCGTTATTTTCTGAAGAAAAAATCATTATTTTGTTTAATACTTTGCAGACTTCAAATATATATAGTACGTCTTATTTATGTATTTCAGTGGCTATAATGCTCAATTTAGCAATTATGTTTCCTACGCTTCTCATGCACTTTTTCCTCAGTTTTACGAACATTATAACGCACTAATATATTTGAATATGTTCTATGTAATCTTTCACCAAAAAACTTTATTCTTGTTGCCCGAAAGTGTAAAGCTAGAAAGTGATCTCTCAATGTTGTTTTTATTCTCTTTAACTCATCTAAAGCCAAAAATTCACTGCATGATTCTCATCACTCCATGTTTATCATATCATTTCTTGAAAATAAAGCGTCCTAAATCTTAAAGCTAATGAACTATAAAATCTCTACGTGTATATTTTGATATGGTTTACAGGAACTGAAAGACAGAAACCTGTCCGAGTCTTCATATATTTTAATTTGGTTTACAGGACCTGAAAGACGGTAACCTGTCAGTGCCTACATGAACCGCATAGATCTCTACCTATTTATTTTGATTCCCAATACAGGAACTGAAAGACAGAAACCTGTCCGTAATCTTGGGAGTGACAGAGGGCGACGCTTATCCGGAGCTGACGCAGCATCAAGCCACCGAGGGACTCAACATGAAGGAGCGCAACAGGATCTTCAGGACGTTCGTGCGCAACTCCTACGACCACCATCTGCAAGAGATTTATTTGGCCATGTGCAAGGAGTACACGGACTGGGGAAATCCTTCTCATCATCCCATCGAGGTTCGGAAACACTGAGTTAAATTTCCTCTAATAAAGGAGGCACAGAATAATATTCAAGTAGCCTTTCCCATCGTCATTTCATGACAAGGAAAAATTGAGTTTACCTTGTTCGTTATATCCTGGGCAAGGATGAATGGCATCAATCTTCATAGTTTTGGCCTTTGATAGTTTGGTTACCTTCCCTTCATTCCTTTGTGGCTTGGGATGGTTAAAGCTACCTTCCATCATTAATCCGTAGCATGGGATCACTGAAATAAACTTTTCCATCATCCGTTCACGATATATAATAATCGAGTTGACCGTATCCTGTATCTTTCCAGTCATGGGATGAGTGAAGAAATAATTTCAGTTGTCCATCCATTCGTCGCATGGAATGGTTGAGTAAACTTTTCCCCTCATCCAACCATGTTACTGAATTGTTGAGCTGGCCTTTCAATCGAGGCATTAAATAGTTGAGTTAGTCTTTCCCATCATTCAATCGAGTCTCTGAATAGTCGATATAACTTTTCACATCATGAAATTGTTTTTTTAATTACGTAGCAAATTCCGTTGTATAATTTTTCTTTAGGCTCAGCATTGTAATTCTCCTCCATACGGCAATTTCCTTGCCCTAGTTAATTACCGTTTTGCATATACCCGTGTTGCATATTCAGAGTCACTTCCTCGATAAAATATTCCCTGCTAATAGTTAAATTTCTCAAATAAATTTCACAATTCGCACATGTCCGTGGTTTTCATTCTAATTAAGGCAGATGCCGTGATTTTTTCGCCAGGTGCGCGATCTTGCGGTCGAGGCTCTCAGCGACGGTGGATTTGTTGCTCCCATGACACGCACGGCAGCCGTGCTGAGCCAGCGTGCCGACACCTACGTCTACGTCTACGCTCACCACGACGCAGATCATCAGGTATTTCTTACGCAGGATATGAAATGCTCCTTATAATCCTTGAGAGAATATAATATTTCACCCGCACCACACAGGTACTTCCGTAGTTTTGGGTTCACCGGGCCCCCCTTGCACTGCAGGGGGCTTATGTTCCCTGTCCCCCGGCCATCAAGTTACTCACTTCCCTACCACTTCAGTAAGTTACTGCCCTCCTCCTCAGTACTGCAACGAGTTCCCCGTAAGTCAGTATTCCCCAAATCCCTACACCGGGAGTTCTTCATGTCAATTTTCAAACCCCAATCAGTTCCCGAGCCCCACGAATTGCGGTGGTGGGAGCCTTTCCCTCCAGCGCAGCAGTGGAACATCTGCTCCGCAACGTTCTGCCACCCTCAACAGAAGTGGAGGACCAAATTCGGTTTGTCTCGTCAATTCACGAAAGCCGACACCGCCGCCCAGAGATTCGTCTTCATCTTCTGTGAACGCTGGCTCCACTTTTGCCACGTTGCCCCGACAATCGTCTTTGGATTCTAGCTCTCATACTGTATTATTGCCTAGGCTTTAATCAATAGTAGCGTTTAATTCCCTATGTGAATATCAAATAATTTTTATCTATCTGATGAAAACTTGTTAAAATAAGAATTAAGGTCTCGCGGCGCTAATGCAAAATCGAGTCATTGGAAAAATTGGACAGAAGTAAAATTTTTCCCCATCTTTAGAGAAATCGTGTGCATTACCTCATTTAGTTTCTCAAAAAGACGATTACGAATGAGTTTACAGAGATGGAAACTCTAATAAAAATATAACTCAGTACTCACTGCAGTGGAGTGACGGAGAGCGCATTTTTTCGTCGACGAAAGCGTGAAGTCACGGACGGACGGACAGACGGACAGACAGACAGACAGACAGACGGGCATGGCGAGCACAATAGAGCATTTTTTCTATAAAGAGAAAATGCGCTAAAAATAAGGGCAAATAGATTTCATCCCTATCAGTTGAAGGATTTACTACCAGTTGTGGTAATTTACCGCAAATTCATCCTAAATTTCATGCCCCATAAAATATATTTCACTGTTACGGTAAATTCTATCGCTTCGCAATAATTGTTCTCCCTTCTTAAGATTCTATCCTGCCCTAATTGTAAATCAATAGATTTTTTGAAGCGCTGAAAACTAAATCCACCATTTGCTGGGGATTTTATATGTTCTCTCATTACAACATGTACCTAATTCCAACTGGTTAGGAATAATCTAAATTTAATTTTTTTTAAGACAAACTCTTATCGAAATAAAACCGAGAACCATTTCAGCCATATACTTTACTTAATTTTATCCCTGCATCCAATTTCATGCTATTTCACCATGATTATTATTCTGAAAATTCAATTAATGCTTCTACCACGTGGCTTTTCATGGTAATGGCATACTTTATAAGCATATTATTTTATAATTGGAAATTACCATAGCTCTCTAAAACTATCTCGGCAAAACAATTCCTAAAATAGATAGTAATTGAAGCTCGTAACGGATGTCGATTATAATCATGAATAATGAGGTTAAGCCTCATTAATGAAATTAATTATTATAGATATATCAGGTTTGATCTAAATCATACTGCTAAGCTAGAGAAAATTAAATAAATTTCGAATAAATTTCAGTGCATAATTTGCTGTAACATTGTTCGAATGTTCCACAAACGTCGTTCCGTACAAGATAATTAACGATTAGTATGATTATTCCGGACAAAGGAATCAAGAGAGTTGACAAGGAAAAAATTAGTTGGATATATGATTATTCTCAGCAATTACTTTGCATATTCTATAGATGTGCTTATTGTATATATTGTCTTTTTCTACAAATTTAGTTACTTAATAAATTTTTTAATTGAATACATGATAATTGAATACATGAATTTTTAATTGAATACACACATTCGCAAAATATATTGGTCTGGAATGCCATGGCCAGCGAATAAATGCAATTTTTGAGTCAGGGTTGAAAATTGTAAACACGGTGCCAGCTCCCTTCCCCACCGGTACAAACTTTCAAATTAGCTCCGTATAAGATTATTGAAAGGTGAACCAGCTCGTATATGAGGGTCGTGAAAGCTTACCTCGCATCCTACGTACATAATTTGCCGGTAACGACTTCGAATATGACTCATCTCCTGAAAAGTTTGTTGTTATTAGTTCTAATACAAATGGTCCGCGATAGAGATAAAAAGTCTTGGAATTTTCAAGAATGTTTCAAAATCAGCAAGTGTTTCTATTTGATTCGCCATGATGACTCACGAAAAGACATATTGTAACTGTAACTATTATCATAAGTCATGACTGAAATTGTAATTGCATCTGACAAATTGGTTGAAACAAGAGGGTAAATTGTTAGTGGTAAAATTAGTATCGCACATTTTTCAACACAATCTAGTGAAAGAAAAACATGCGCCAAATACCGCATTAAAAAAAAATAAATCAATAAATGTACTTTCCCTAAAAAGTGCTATCCCATATATCCAATATAGTTCAGGAACGTGGATAGCTTACACCTTTTTCTACTTAACTCTACTTCAGATAAATTTCAAAATAATTTTTTCACGTCACAGGTTTAAGGAAGCTATCATGCTACTATGGATATAAGCTACTATCCATAGTAGCTTATATCCTACTACTATCATGCTACTCTCAAAAGGCGTCTATGGAGTCATATTTCAGACACGCACGTCTTATCATCTGTGAACAGATATGCTTCACGAAAACTAATAAAAAGCGTAAAATGTTTAGCTATTGAAATTATTCATCACTTCATTACTTCGAAAACGCTTCTAAACCTTTAGATCCGTGAAGTCGGGTATATACCCTGCATAAAAAAAGTACAGATATGTCCATCTATAAGAATGAATAATCGTCCCCTCATTAAAAGTGAAGTGAATTGTTGTGAATTTTTACTAATGCTATTTAATTCAAAGAAATTTATTATATCTTTATCTTGCCAGTAGCAAGAATAAACTCAAACCTGCACTGACTAAATAAATGAGTTGTTTATTTCGTTAATAAATCATTGTTAAAGGTTTTACTCATGTTATTGAAGCAGAAGGGCGTTTCTAGAGGCTTCAATTTCCAATTTTAGTGTAAATTTTCCCCTTGAACTCATGTTTAAAGTGAATACAAGTATTCTATCTCTTTGAATTACCCAGCTAATGGGCATTTCGTTTAAAACCAGTTAAACTACAATGGCGTTGCAAATGCATTAAAAAGCGTATCCATAAAAGATAAGTTCGAGGAAGTTAATGATGACTCGATCGTAAAGTCGGGAATGAATTTTATCAAATGTTTCGCGTAAATAGTTTAGTAGAAGTAATCTATGTTAGTGTCAAGCCTTTATTGCTTGAGTCGGTCCATTTTTATCTATGGTAGTTTTAAGAATCGATGTATAAAACTTTTTAAATCATTTTAATTGTTGGTTGAGGAATAACTGAGAATTGAATAGGAGTTTAAGCCAAATAAAATCTTGTAATCTATATTGATCCAGATGCAGCATAGAATTTTCCAGAATCAGTATAGAACTTATAGAATAATTCTACAACTTCGATGCTCAAATGAATTTCGGTTACATAGATAGATATTCCATGAATTCAAAAATAGATTTTCCAACAGAAATTTCTATTGGAAACATCAGAGTTGAAGTGAAGGTGCGATGATGAATGAAGAATCAATCGATGATGGCAGCCGTGATTTCTCTATACATTTTCAATTCAGTAAGGAAATGTAAAGCTTTCATTAGAAACAATTCAACTTGGGCACTAATAAAGTTGTAATGAGCCAGACGTGGCGATCTTATTTGTTAAACGAAAATTCGGAAATGAAATCAAAGTCTTGATAGCTTGGCATGGTCTTATGATGCCTAGTTTTTTAACAAGTAATGCTCTGAAATATTCGGCGGAACTCTACCAAGAAATAATTTTTTAATATTTAGTTCATCGGCAAAATGTAAAATTCTATGGAAAACGTAATTATTTCCCTTCCAGTTACATACTTAAAATCTGCGGCAAATTAGCCGAGGCTTTAAAATGATCTGTGGTTACATAATTATTTTTTTAATTAAAAAAGTTTATTTTCATTTACCCTACTAGTCAAAACTAACTCAATGTGTATATAAGACTTTAAATACATTTTTGTAAATAGGCGGTTTCTTGTGTGAATATTTTGTCATTATAAAAAAGGAAATAAATACGCAAAAATGATTTAGTTGTCATCATTATTTTATAAATGCAGGAAGTCTGCCTTCACATGCATGTTATATTTTAGAGTGCGGGTTTGCTATAAATTTGATTCTAGAATATTATTTACGATGCACGGTTACTGCGGATGCGTGCGATAATTTTAATTGAAATCCAAGTCTACCGTGACTGCATGAGAGTTATGATTTCGAGGCTTGTTTTCATGATAAGAAAAACGTATTTAACTTACGCCGCCACAGCGCTGCGACTGCCGTTTAGCGCATGTGCGCCGTGTGGCTTCTTTAGAAAAGCCACGGAACCATCAGAACGAGTCAACATCTGTTTGGGTGATTTTAATAAAAAATATCTCTACCTATTGAGAATCCAACCCACTGCAAAATGCGTGCCCAAAATGTCAGTGCGTGCCTCTGCGTGCAAGGTTTCAAATTAGTTGACATTCGTCGCCTATGATCTGATTCAAAAAGTGGGCTGTAAAGTGAATGAGAACAAACAGTTCATGATTTTGTCCTTAGCTGAAAAGTTCCCTGCTGCCTCATGAAGTAAGTATTCAACACGAAATGTCTAATCAGGTTTTCTACTCGGGCGGCAAGCTTCTTTGCAGCCTTGCATGAAAGAGATTTTATCTCGTAAATCGCTATAATAAAGTTAATATTCACGTTTGCCGTCAATTTTAAGTTAGAATTTTGGTTAAAACACCCGTTGTCTGTGAATTAGTTGAATAATTTCAATGTGATGCACGTTTAATATGGATGCGTGTTAAAATTCTTTTTAGAATCTCCGTTCGTAGTGAATATGTGTTATATATATGGTTAAATTTCCAGTAATTTTTCCAAAATTTTAGGCATAATGCGTACTTAATGAGGAAGCGGGTTAAAATTTTATTTTGAATACGTTTTCATTCTCCATTTGGATAAGAATGCAATTTAACTACATAGTTTCTAATTAATTGACTGGCATCCTTCGAGTTTATAGAAGTAACGGGAATTTTAAAGTAAGTGATTCCGTGTCGTATAAAAAAATTAATGTTAAAAAGATGAATTTTATTGAGACTATAATATTTTTAAAAATCCTTTAAAACAATTATATTGAATCGTTTTCTGTAGTCATTCTGCATTAGAAATTAAAGTCAACATAAAAAGGCTACACGAAATCATTGAAAATAAATTATATCGGTGGAGCTAAAATATGACTGCATTCAACGAGAATAGTTTAATTCGGCGCCGGCAGCTATACTCTAATAAAACTTAAATTGAAGATCATCAAGTTTGTCAAATTAAAACATGAAAGTTAATCACATGCTACATACTATTCTGTACAATCTAACGAACAAAATCGCTTCCATTCCACCCTAATACAGGGGGAAGGGAAGGGGTGTTTCATTAAATACATTGCTTCTTGCATTGCCCGATTCTACCTCTACATTCTACCCTATTCACCAGTACTAAATTTTCTTCTCTATTCCTGGTAATTAACATCCATCGAATACACCAGTGCAAAATATTCTGTCACATAACCCAGTACCGAGCGTTCTCTCATATAACGCAATCATTCAAACATCTCATAATGATTCAAACATCTCACAATGATTCAAACATCTCAGAATGATTCAAACATCTCAGAATGTCTCAGAATCGTTCAAACATCTCACAATGATTCGAACAACTCACATTCATTATCATGCATTTTCTAATATTCACCATTACCCATTACCATATATACACCAGCACCAACCATTCCTCCCGCAAATATCAGTCCTCAATTTTCTCCCACAACAATCACAGACAACAGCCTAGTGGATCTACAAGGGCCAATTTTAATGCATGGGCTTGATTTGTCTAAGCAATTTCAACACGGTGTGGTTTAAATGTGGTGGCTGATTCTTCCTCCTGGCTAATAATATTATCATTCTGAATTATTGGCGGTAATGCAATTCAGGGCGAGACCCACTTGGATTCAATTTCCGCCCGCACACGGGTATAGATTATATACTGGTCAAGGACTACTACACACAGGACATGCATAGCCTATGTCCAGCCTCTGCTAGCAGAGGCGATCGCCTACACTATGAAAATGCTGGTGTTTTAGTTCTACAAGGGCCAATTTTAATGCATGGGCTTGATTTGTGTAAGCAATTTCAACACGGTGTGGTTTAAATGTGGTGGCTGATTCTTCCTCCTAACTAATAATATTATCATTCTGAATTATTGGCGGTAATGCAATTCAGGGCGAGACCCACTTGAATTCAATTTGCGCCCGCAGGCGGGTATACGTTATATGCTGGTATATAATTTGATAACGACTTGTCATTTCACCATATGTCTCTAGTAAGTTCCGTTCAGCGAACTGCTTTGCACGGGTCTATAAAATTCTGCCAATTAACTACGGAACCTATACAAGTAAAACTAACGTCTAAATTGCAGTTGTAATTTGTCTTCTTTCAAACATGCTCTATGGCAACTTAAAAAGTTTATCTTCTTAAAATAATAGTAAACAATTCATAACTCTACTTCGATTTCACTCCGGCAACAAACCTGACGTTGCAAAGAAAGACACCTAATCACGGGAAACAAGCAAAGCAGACTTACGAATCACTCGGCATCGGAGTGTATTAGACGCTTCATTTAAACGCGCAAATTCTCTAGGTACGGCTCGGTGTTGAAGCCTGAACGGCGAATCTAATTATGCTTCTACCGCCTGTTAAGGGGTTCACAGTTTAACCTAATTCCTAATTAGGCGACTGTGAACAATACTCAATTTTCAGTTCCACAATTCAATCCAGCTATCTTAATAAATTAGAAAATTAATAAGCTGAAGCACACGAACACGAGAGGCTAAAATAGCACGCTAATGCCAACATATACCTCAGGTTACAAAATTTTCATTACCATCAAAATTTTGAAAGCTCAACTGTGTGTTCTTGAATCATCAGTTGAATGCTGTCAAGCCGGTGTCGGGTTTCCCAACGAACTTAGTTTATGAAGCTTCAAACACTGCACAGTCATATAAAAAACTTTTGTTTCTAGCAATGTTCAGAATTAAAACGTTCAGCCTTTAAACTGGTAATTAATTTCAAATCATATACTTCACTTCTCATTACACGATTATAAGGCGAGAGTTGCAACCGTTAGGAGTCCGAAAGAACGGGAATAATTATTGCTCATAAGGCTAAATTTGGGCTTTACTCTCTACCGCCTGACACGAGTAACCGGAGCAATATTGTCACAAGCCTACTTCTCAAAAAGGATACCGTACGTCCTAATGAGCGCAAAATGACTTGCACTGATGGTTGCTGCCACGTACGACAACTTTAAAATGTTCTCTGTTTCCTACAAACGTCCTCAGGTTGCTACACTCAACAGTTTACGTATAATTTAAGTTAAATGTTATGATCCTGGAGAGTGACATGCGGCTGTAGATCGAGGGTAGAAGCTTGTCGTGAGAGGGGCTCGTGAACGAGAATAATGAAATTTGAAGGCAAAATCTACCCTTAAAGTCATCTGTTTAGGTTAAAAGGCTAAATCTGCCATCGAAAAGAGGAGGAATGGACCTGCATGCCATGTGTGAAGCTCGAGGCCGGGCAAGTATATAATTAGTGCCTTGAAGGCTAGGTCTGACCCTAATGCTTAGGAGTTTCCTTCGCCTTCTGGCGACAGGTAATGAACTCCAATGGCTGAGCTCTCTAACTTCCGATTAATTGCGAGCTTAGGTGGAAATGGAGTCGATCGTATGTTTAAATTTTCCCATCTTTCGCGAAAAAATTTTCATGTCATGAATTTTTATATCAAGCTAACCTGCATTTAGAGCCCATATAAATCTATTCCACATTAATAAAAACGCACTCATTATTTCGATTGCATTGCAATGAATGCAGCTTGAATTGCAATTTCAGTGTACTGCACAATTGCTGATGTTCTAGCAAATAAACTATAAGGCACCATGCAGGTGTTAAACACGGCAACGGCGCCATACAAACTTGTGGTCTACGCAGAGATGCATTGGAGCGGGATAATGGTAAACAACAAGTGCTGCTAGAACATCGAAAGCAGGATGAATTATTGATACGCAAGGTAAAACTTTTGCGAGTGCTGCAGCATCACGGCCAGATACAACAGAAAAAACGTATGTAACATCTAGTGGCGAATCTACTGCAGCATCCATTGCAGAATCTAGTGAGGTATTCAGTGCCACATTGATTGCAGTGTCTAGTGTAGCATCTACTTCGATATCTAATGCGGCATCTAATGTTATGAGCTATGAAGGGAATCTAAATATGTTTCTTTTATTGTCACCGCTAATCCACTTCAACTTGCCAGATTTCGCATCGCGCGATATTGACAAAGGTTCGGTCATGCGATTTGCCTTAATGCTCCTGCACACACCTTCAAATTGCCATGAATCTTACACCATGACAAGAATTTCCATGCATATGCAAACTCCTGCAAAATATCTTGTTACTTATACACACTCATTTAAATGCTTGTAGACATTTGAATACTCTTATAAAATGCCTATGTAGATACTCTGAAAGATACACCAAGTAACTATTCCCACCAATTAAAGAACTTTAATCCTGATTACTCCGTCTTCGTTGATGGGTGAGGCAGAAAGAATTTTTCAAAAGCCCAAAAATTTCTAGCAAATGGGACAAGCTCAAGCTAGCGAATGTCTCCGTAAGCCAATTCAGAATCGGGGTTTGTATTTCACTCGTCGCATTTCCGGGAGTAATTTCTTGACGAGTCCAATAGCAGATCTAGAGAGGAAGTTAATCTCACAAAAAGTTGTTCAATTTTCTCGAGATGTGGAGTTAAATTCACTTCGTGGAATTACCCTCTAGCCTGCCGAGGGGCATAGTCAGCCCTATAGGCCTAAGAGTCAGTGCATTTGTTCTACTAATTGACTATTAGAGCACAAATCGCGAGCAAGCATTTGGTTAAACGCTCTGGGAAACCGTGTCTAGAATTATCGGTGTGCAGATCGGTAGCCAACCAATGATATTTTGGGCGCCTGAGAATTCGTCTCCAGATGATAATACTGCCGAAAATTATAGGCGACTGAGCGGAGGCCACCGCAGGGACAACGATGGGCACCCAAAGACAAGGGCTGAGATTATCAGTAGGGTGATTTCGAGCCATCCAGAAGCAAACAAAAATTTAGGTACTAAACAACCATCGCTCTTCTAATGACCTGGATTTTTCACAAATTCCTATCGAGCTCCGAAAATGTTCTCCAGTATCTTTTGATTTCGATCTCGGCTGTGTCTTAAGAATGCTATTTCATCGGCGCTCTTTCCAAAGCTAAGATGTGTTGAGAGAGCAACGATTTGCGACACTCGAAAGACGAGGTTGTCTCGCAGATTGAAATTCACCTTCAACTATGAAGATTAAAGTCTCCAAGCTTCTCAAACCGATGGCCAAAATTTATACATATTTAAACTTGGATGAATATTTTATGTCCAAAATAATTTTTACGTTTCGCTAATTTGATTACCGACGTGTAATTTATGATTTCATATCACTGGTTCGGATGAGAGACATTATGACACCATGGATTAGAATACAATCAATATTATTTACCGCGAATTGACGACATATTCAATGAAATTCTATGCTCCAGAGATGAGTCAGCATGAAATTTGAAAATATACATAAGCACAAAACTAATATTCCGGTAGAAAATATTTTATACCTATTCAGTGCTATTGGTTGATGTTTTAACTCCCTACTCTGCCCTGCTTCCATCGTACATAACTTGACCGAGTAGAACGTTTTGGACACGATAAGAAAAAATTCCTGGTGATTAACAAATTGAAAGTTTTGAATATGAGGCAAGGGACAAATATTGGCCGGTCTGCTTATTTCTGTTATCGATGAGAAATGTCGTTTAGGTTTTTTAATTCAAACTTCCAGTTTTGATAATGATAATTAGTAAGTTTTGAGTCCCAAGGGATTACTGCATCATACCTCTGATTAAGCTCAGGAACATATAATTTAATAGCTCAACTCAACAGCCACCGGCTCAAGTCATCCCTCGAGGAGGCTTAAGCTGGCTCAAGGGAGACCTGGCTAGAGCCGGCAGCATCGCTGAGTGAGAGGCTCTCATTGAGAAAGCATTTTGCAGGAATTAACATGAAAAAACATCATAATAAAAGTATCATGGAGATGATATTATAAAGAAGGTAGCATGGAGAGAAAACAGCGAAAATGGCTACGCGAAAAATGCATCACGAAGGATACAACATAGTGAAGACATCGCGGAAGATATATCATGGAGAAGTTGGAAGAGGCACCACGAATATAAGTGATAAAGGAGGATTTTCGGGAAAACTGATTCATTGTGAATACCGGAAATTTGCTTCCGAAGATTGCATCGCCGAGCAGATCCATGTAATCTCAACATCACTTCCCATAAAGTAACGTCATCGGAGAAGTTATAAGATGAACGGGAATTATAAGCTGAACGGGAAATTATTGGCTCTTGAATATTCTATTAAGGAAATTTTTAACTGTTGCAAGCCGTGTACAGCTTACAGATCTTTATACATGAAACGAGTACGAAATTACTTATGTCTTTGCATAAACTTTGCATAAAATTTATTCTTAAACATCAATTCCTCCCAATTACGTATATTCTTCTTTGATATAAGAGGGAAAGTTTAGATCCCAAATATTATCGAACTTCAGTAATAGAAGTGATTGAAGAACTTGAATATCGAGGTGTGACTGATAGCTCTCAATCAAATTATTAAGTACGACACGAAAGGCCGAAGACAGCTTCTCCCTGTAGTTTAACTTTGTTTGAAGAAAGGCAAACTGGTATCGCATCATCCTCGAATAAGCGAATATGCCAAATCGATTGTAGACTTGTTATATAAGAGCACTCGTGCCATCATGAAGCACTTGTTACTTTAAACATAGTGCAGACTTGTTATCACGAGGCACTTGAGACTTCATTACAGGTGTTTTTGCAGCAGCAGGTAAGCTCATTAAAGTGAAGGCGCAATAACACAGCCTCTTAGGCTTCAGATTGCCCTCTCCCCGCATGCAATTGTTGGTCTAATTAACTGCTTAGTGGCAGCTGCGATAGCGACTTAGTTTAATGACAAAAATTTTGGTGCCACGAAATGGTTACTGAATAAGATAAGCGAAATGTGTGCACTCCAAATTTGCTGAGATAGGTAACAGGTGACGGCAAAATGTTGTTATTAACTTGTTATCGGTTATCAGCCTATTAAAATAAATGGGAAACATCCTGGAATTGGCCAGCAAAAGAGAGTATCCCATAGAAGAAGACAACATGGAGAAGGAATGGCAGAAAATACATGTTAGAAGCCATCATGGACACCATTAGGTGCCACTGAGAAAGTATTTTCACGGAAAAGGCATCGGGGAGAAGGTACAACGGATAAAAAATAACAGTGTTTGGTACTACTGAGAAAGTATCATGGAGAAGGTATAGCAGAGAAGGTATCATTTAGGAGACGTCACTGAGAAATCCAACAAGAATTTAGTGAATAAAATGAATCTGACAACTTTTGTTGTTTATGAATGATAATTTTCTTTTGAAATTAATTCGAATCCATAGTCATCCCACGTCATTCTGTGTCCTGGTCCCGTCACAAACTAGAAACAAACACTCAAGCAAATTAATACCATTTTTAGAAATATGTGTTTTAAGATGAAATTTCATTTTGCATCTATATAGTCAACTTCTTACTCTTCGGAAGCTACCTTTCTTTATCCCCCCGAGTCCCATGAATGGATTTTTCAAAACAGAAAAATGGGAAGAAAGGGATAATGCATCAATATTTTAGTGATTGACCATCCTTCGGAGTTAACAATAAATTCCATGAGGTTATAGTTTAAAAGTCTCCTTATAGGCCTGTGAAAGATAGGCCTCCTCAGGCTGATAGTTTGCAGTCCAGAAAAAATGGCGGTCATTTCAAAGTGGCTCCTCGGTGCGACGCAGCTTTGACGCTCCCTAAAATTAGGGAAAACGAATAACTTTCAACATAGAAGTGAGGGAAGGGCAGAGCTCTGGATGAAGCTTTACGAACTTTCAGTTGCTCGCGAAATCTGAAAAAAATATAACTCAGTACTCACTGTAGTGAGTGACAGAGAGCGCATTTTCTCGTCGTGAAGTCACGAACGGAGAGACGGACAGATGGACAGACAGATGGACAGACGGACGGACGGACATGGCGAGCACAATAGTGCATTTTTTTCATAAATGAGAAAATACGCTAAATATGTGCAGTAGATTATTTTTGGTTGGAATAATGAGTGAAAAAGGTAATCGTGAAGAAGTATTTTTACGGGTAAGGAATGGGTAACGAATTAAAGAAATTGTCATTGAAACTATGGTAATTCAATTGAATGTGATTCCTCTCTCCTGTGAAGTTGCTTCGACGACTGGCACATAAAAGCCAGTGACACGACAGTCACTTCCATCGTACTTGCTCAGTTAACTAGAAGTTCCATCCTAAAATAAAACTTCCATAAGCATATTTTCAATGTTAATTTAAATGGCTGGTAATTGAACCGCTATAGTTTGCATGTTCGATCATAAATTAAATATAATTATTACCCGTTATTATAAAATATTCACGTCAACTTGCTTTATATATCCGGTGATTTAGAAATCAGTTAAGTGACATGGGAAAATGTCGATCATAATAAATGTTGACCATAAATCGAAACTAAGAAATTAATTTATCCTGTTGTCTGGACTAAAATTTAACCGCAATTTCAAGTCACGTGCGTAGTATGGAAGGCAAAAAAATGGGATATTTTTCCTCCGGCGATTAATCGTTTGAAATTTATTCGCAATGAGGAAACTGGAATGTTAAGCATATAATTTGGATGGTTATTTTGCGTATTGTACAGATTAATTTTCGACTGCTTCCTACCTCATTGGAAATTTTACATCAATGAGTGATGACGCAGATTTAATGTAAAAAATTGAGTAATAGCATTCCTAACATTCATTATCTGTTAATTTACCGAAAAATTTGTGTCGGATGAACCATAGCAATTAATGGCTATCAAGGAAACTCATATTGATTGAATTAAACAACAAAAAACAAGTCTTCATTCAACAACTTATAGTCATGATATTTGCTCTAACCTTCCGATTTTTGTGATTATATGATGGAGCAATTATTACAAGCTGTTAAGTTTCGAGAAAACATTAAAAAATCTGAAAATATAAAATAATGCTAGCCATAATAAACGGGAATATAATGTGTTGATGAATAATTAATAGAGTGCATTTTTTTGTCAGAGCATAAAATTACTCTATGAGGTAAAACACCGCGCAAAATAAACTTCAGAAATCTCTCGTTTGTACGTAATCCCAAAAATCTTGCAAACTTCCGATCCTAATTTTCTCTTTGAGGAATGAGATTAAAACTTGAAATAAAAAAGGTTGCAATCGTGTGCATAAAACTAGGCTTCGAAAATAGCCCGTGACTTTGCATATTTTTCTTAAAAACACGTGCGGATTTGCCGAGAGAAAACCACAACAATCTTCACCAACATGCCCTCGAAAATGTCATGATCTCTTTCCTCAACTTGCTTTATTAAGAGAAAATTCTGTGGAAAAGATCGAATGATGCGGTATTCCCGAGCCTCGGCCTTCATCATGCTATGATAGACCGATATCGCTGAGCTTTAACTTCTTCCTGCACTGATAAGCCGACTTTCCAGGATATGGCATTTTGGTCTAACTTTTTTATCCTTGATCGGTAATGACAAGATCTTGTAAGGAGCCAGCACAACTTTAAATTTATTTAAATGGGATCAAGATTACCGCCACGAACTTTTTTTTTCTTTCATAACAAATGAGTCGCATTGATGACTTTCCCGAACTTATATTAAAGTTGACAGTATTATCATCTTCTCCTAAGATCACAACTTTGAAGCCAACATTCATTCTTTTACAGGACATTTATTATCTGAAACTTACTTTGATAAATTGTCACTGTTCAGAATTCTTTTCTTGTTCGCGAATATTAATTGGAGTTAAGTGTAAACTGGAAAAGTCAATAATCCTGGACCGGTTGATAATTACCTTTTTATTTTTACACCATTTGCTAATTCCTAATTTAGACCCGGATAATCTTACCGTAGAAAAACTTTCAAATTGAATAAACATATCGCTGCCGATTAGACTTATAAATTATTGTGGTATCTTTATTACTTCTAATTTCAAACTATCAACTAGAAAATTTTTGTATTTGTCTATATATTTGAGAGTTAAGGTGTCTATAACTTAATTGCATAGTGCACTTTTGTGTTTCGTTAAACATTCGCATGAAAGAATTGTTGATTTTATAAGCTACTTACTTCTCTAACGGGACACTCGAATGTCGCTTACATTTTACTCATATAAACATCACGATTCTTCATATAGGAAAACTTATGAAATATTTGTTCTAAAAATTACTATAATAATTTGCTGGGATTCCGAACTTTACGCATTAGATAGCAGGCAAAGTTGAGTGCTGAATCGGGAAGTTTAGCAATGACGTTATGCAAGTTCGTCCTAAGTTTGCTATGCAGTCTATGGGGCGGCGCAGCGATTGCGCTCTCATCTTTTCATTGTAGATCCTCTAGCAACATCGCTGTCGCAGTCATTGCAGATGTATTCAAAATACTAAACTATCAAACATATGTCAGAATTTTTGCTGTTGTTTTAGTAATCGTTATGATATTGAAAGTGCATGAAATATGTGGTATAATAATAAGCGTGAATTAAATGTAACTATGAATGAGATTTCGATTCGCGTCAACACAAAACTTAGTTAAAATTTAACCACGAAGAATAAACGTGCGGGATGAAAGTTATTCAACTATAATTTTTGAATCTGCAATTTTATACTCTATATTATATACTCTATATACTCTACTGCAACATACAATACTATAGAGATATTATATAGAAAGTGATTTTGTAATTCGAATTTTCAAATTTGATTTGCACACAGATATTTTTTTCACTTTCGATATTAGTGTTTTTATCATGTTTAACTGTACTTCAACTTAAAAATTCGAAACTCTCACCGGAAAATTCATTTAAAGCCTTGGCTAGACGTGTTGATTTATATGCAAATACATTCGGTCTGAATATCGGTCGCTTCATTGCAAAGTCCGCAATGTATGCTCTGCGCTAGATTGTATTTCGTTTGTTATTGAGAATTACACATAAACTCCTCATCCTGCGTAGTTTACGAAGCACTTACTACACTTTTGTTGCTTTTACAATAAGCTTTCATCAAGGACGATTGGATAAAGCAAGAAAACACGTTTCTCAATTAAATAATCATTGCCAAGGGCATTTAACTTATATGCAAATAATTTATATGAAAGCATTAGTAATTTTGCCAGAAAGATGTACTAGATATCACTTGAACTAAAACTTCAAAAATA
The DNA here is from genome assembly GCF_000764305.2 of Hyalella azteca. NCBI lineage: Eukaryota > Metazoa > Arthropoda > Malacostraca > Amphipoda > Hyalellidae > Hyalella > Hyalella azteca. The sequence continues at coordinate 79,309 of NW_025932148.1, read as the reverse complement.
CTCTACCAAAATTCCCATTGAAGCCTTAAACAAAGGCTATAACATGACCAGCACGACCAGTTACTAGCCCAGTATACGTACGTTTCTTTTCAATTCATATGCACAACTACCTAGATCCGGTCGTCAACACAACGTACCCCCTCGTTTTTTTTCTTGCACGGCTCACAACCCGCGGGTCACACATCACAACGGGCAACAGAAGACCTGCAACATATTCCACAAGACGGTGGTTTAAACCCTTTAACACACCCACAATACAACGTGCAACCTACACGACCCGAAACACGGCCTACAAAGCAATCAGAAACACGATCAGAAACGCGATCTGCAGCACGGCCCGCAACACGCCCTGCAACTCAGCCTGCAATGCAATCTGCCTGCGAAGGGAATACAACACGACCTGCAACACGATATGCAACATCGGCCTGCAGCGGCTCAAATGCCCGCAATGCAATCTGCTTGCAATGGGAATGCAACACGACCTGCAACACAACATGCAACACGACATACAACATCGACCTGCAGCGGCTCAAATGCCCGCAATGCAATCTGCCTGCAAAGGGGATGCAACACGACCTGCAACACGATTTACAACATCGACCTGCAGCGGCTCAAATGCCCGCAATGCAATCTGCCTGCAAAGGCGNCAACCTGCAACACGACCTGCAACACAACCTGCAACACGACCTGCAACACGACCTGCAACACGACCTGCAACACGACCTGCAACACGATATACAACATCGACCTGCAGCGGCTCAAATCTTCACCTCAAATTACCACTCACGCCGCGATCTCGGTCCTAACCTGCAACACAACTTCATGCATCGTCGGCGAGACGACCAACTGCGCGGCAAGGTTGTTATTGCTTGTCGTTATTGCGCGCTCGGGAGGCAATCACAGTTACACCGCCGATGTTCCTCTGTTTTCGACGCTTCAATGTCTGCAGCAAATAAATAGTTTCAAACAATTCAATTTTGCGCATAACGGAATTGTCCTGTGAAAACTTATGTACCTAAGAAAAGCTTCAGTGACTTCAATTCCTATGAATTCGCACCCCATTTTTTTAGTAATAATTGTTCGTTGGCGCAGGATCGCATGAATGAAATCTTTAGTGAAATTTTCAGTTAATTTAAGTTGAAAACATTTTAACTTATTTTTTGACGAAAAAGCACAACTAAGGTATTGTTTTTCCCTTTTTCCGACCTATTATCAATTAGCCGTGTTTACTTTCAGGCTGCAACTCCCGTTTTTATCTTCATTAATCCGCCTGTCCTCTAAATAGTCTCCACTGAATTTAGTTGCTTGAAAGCTAGCATCATTCACCACAATTCTTTACAATTAGAAACAATTAAGCAAGAAAATTTTTGAACGGGGGGAAAATATGTAGAGACAGACTGCATGAACTCATCGAATTCAATAATGAGGAATAAAACAATATTGTGAATTTTTTGTAGCAACTTAATTTTTCAATTATGTACCATTTAAAAATTATGGAAATGAATCACAGTTGTAATAATTGTCAGACATGTGTCCATTCAATGATCAATTAAAATATTTATCGTAATCATATCATGCAATGCATTTTAGAATTGATTGATTGATTGATTCACACATATAGGATCACCCGTTACAATGAAATATATTAGAAACGTGAAATAAAATAGCAAGGCTTTCAGGTGAATGCACATACAGTATAAGCTGGAGAAGTTTCGCAGGCAACATAATAGATATAAAACTATATTCTGCTGATAATAAGATGACGATGCGGACAAATAAGTAATACATTTCTAAAATAATCAAGCCCATTGATAAAAGCTTAGGAAAACTGATAACCTCATGTCATAATAAAAAAGTCAACATTACAGAGGCAATATCAATATTACACTGAGTAAAACAGGGTACAATTGAAAACATCTAGCCAAAAGGCGTAAAACTTGCGTAATAATCGAAATAAAATTAATACTGGTTAAGGATATTATCACGGAATTTTATTTTCAAAAGCATTTTGGAGCAACCTTATTTGAACTCGATTCGTTAAAATATTTGACACAACTGAAAACGAAGCCGCTTTTTTCTATTTCTAAACGAACAGGTGGTAAGTTAAATCGAACGCACCTGCTTGGTGTTTTAGGAAAGTGTTGGGTGGTGTGTGGGGGCAAATTTAAAAAGACGTTCATCATGGAAAAGTGTTCTATTCATGAATTTTAAAAGCTGCACTCTGAGCACATCGTCAAGTTTTAAAATTTTCCACTGCCTATAAGGACAATGCATAGAAAAGCATATTTGATGAAGGGAAAGGTAGAACATTTAATAAAGCACGCAAAACTCCTTGGGCTTTACTCAGTCCCTGGCAGACGTGGTTAATGTGTTTATTGAAGGATGTCTTGAAGGATGTTTATTGAAGGATATCTTATTGAAGATTAAACCAAGATATCTGAATAGAATTCATCGACCCATTGTAAGGTAGTCACATTGAAGGGATGTAAAACGGAAAACGTAAAACGGAAAGGGGTCTGGGAGTAAAAAGCATCAACGTGGCCTTGTCTGTATGTGCCACTAGCTTGTTTGCAAGGAGCTATCTGGACAGATTCAATGACAGCTCTGATATATTGTCCACGCTTCGTCGTATGAGTTTCTCGAGACATAGAACACGGCGTCATCGGCAAAAAAGCATGTAATTCACAATAAAAGATTAGGCGATATCATAAATAAAATATTAAAGAATTGAGGCCATTGTACAAAGCCCTGAGATACACCTATTTTCATGGGCCTAAATGGGGAACTGAACTCGTTTAATGCGACGACGACTCTGTTCGTGAGTTGAGACTGAATAAGTGTAAGGAAAGTCCCCCTAATTCCATAACGGTGGAGCTTACCCTATAGAACTTGGTGATTCACACAATCAAAGGCCTTTTGTAGGTCCAGAAAATCGCAACACAGTATTCTTGAGAGTATTCTTTATAAATTTCTATTCTTTATAAACGGTGTTGATCAGCGAGATCGAAATGACGCTAATCGGCTTCCCTTCGTCATATCGTCATAACGTTACTGGTCATTCCGCGGTCGTTAGTCGTCACAACGTCCCTTGGAGCAGGCTTTGAGCAACACATCAGCAGCTTCAATAACACCCTGGGCTGCCGCATGCTTGATCAACTCGTGCGCCTCTCTAAAACAAGAGAATACAATTTTTTTTAAAGCCATATTTTAATTTTAATTCGTGTAATTGAAATTTACAATATATGATAGTGAAGAACCTACTGCAATATGTATTTATTTCAATAATTGGACGACGTGCCTAATCATATTAGGGCAAAGTTCTGGTTTGAACCTTTTAAAATTTAGTTCAATATTTAAATACAATAAGGAAATTCAATTACCCTGTCTTGAAAAGTTACATTTAAAACTTTTATTAAATTGAGAATTAGATTTTGGCTGTAACTCCTTATATTCTATTATAATACTTGAATTAAATTTCGCGCAGACCCTCGCTTGAACCTGTTTTCAATAAAATTAAATTAAATTCTAAAGGTGAAACCTGGTTTTAACAAATACGATATAAAATGACATTACTTTGTGGTGCAGCCAGGCTCAACTCACTCTTGTGAAATTTAAATAAGATACGGACCTATATACAGGTTTATAAGATGCATAAGTCTAGGGGCCATACTTTCAAAACTCGATAAGTGAACCTAAGTACTTACGCTCTATTTTCTTGTCTATGATTGGTGGATTTTGCTTGAAAGGTCGTCAACGATTGGCTGATGAACTTACGATCTCTTAACTTTTTTTGAAGGTATTGGCCTAGGTCTGTACCACGGCTTAATACTACCTTTATAGGTTATTTGTTAAAACCAAAGTCATTGTCTTAACATACCTTCAGCTTCATATGTTACGGGATCAAGCAATGGAGCTACCTGGGGCCATACTTTCAAAACTCGCTAAATGAACGTAAGTACTTACGCTCTACTTTCTTGTCTATGATTGGTGGATTTGCTTGAAAGGCCGTCAATGATTGGCAGATGTACTTACGATCTCTTAACTTTTTTTGAAAGTATGGGCTTTATTAACATACCCTGGCTTGAGCCCTTTAAAATTTCGTTCAAATGTAAATAAAATAAGGACGTACAATTACCCTGTCTTGAAAAGTTACATGTAAAACTATTATTAAATTGGGAATTAGATTTTGGCTTTAACTCCTAATATACAATTATAATACTTGAATTAAATTTCGCGTAGACCCTCTCTTGAACCTGTATTACATGTAGACCCTGGTTTTGACCAATACGATGTAAAAATGATGTAAGTATGGACACTGATCCACTATTAACATACCCTGGCTTGAGCCCCACGTCCATACCCTGAAGACGCCCCACCGCCAGGTTATAGGAGGCATGCGGGTGCCCCTGCCGCGCCGCCTTCTTGTACCACTCCATCGCGAGCGTATGGTTTTTCTCCACCCCCTTGCCTGCACGGCCATGGTTTCCATTGTAATTTAGTCATACTTTTTAACGGTCTTTATTGGTGAGGATATATTCAAGAACACTGTTATTGTATTCGTAATTTGATGGTTATTGTAATTGATGTATACGGTAATTATCGTTATTCTAATTTACTGATCATTGATGTTATTTCGGATAAAACAGTTGTTTCAGTTTGGTAGTTATCCATGAGAGACTTGTCATAGTTATCATTTAAATGTGATTTCATTAGTGGGCTTAGGTTATTAGAGTTTTTATTATCTGATTGACATTATTGGGCTTTCACTTATTATCGATCTTTTAATTTTATGGTCATTATTGCGATTTCAATAATAAAAGCTATATTAATTTTACGGTCATTAGTGGACATTCGGTTTGATCGTTATTTTTTATTTGATGGGTGATTGATTTAATTTTACTGGGGGGTCGATAATTTTTGCCATAGAAATCAGACGGCCATTAGTGATTTATCGTCAGCCAAGTAGTGCGATGATTATGGCAGGGTTATCGTGTGTCATGCAATTTCAGTACATTATTTTAATTTTTCCTTCGATTTAGTATTATTCTATTAAAATTATGACAAGAATTTTCAACCAAAAATTTGAAAAAAAGTGTGTACAATTTTTGTTAATTTGCTGCAGATTTCTCAGGTAGGTTTATGATCCAAATTGAGGGAATCTTATCTTTGTTATCGACATTTAATTTTCAATGCTTGTTTTCGTTGCTAAAACCTTGAATCGTGTTCTTTGACTTCTTAGTTTCCCAGAGATTCTCAAATCCCAAAATTACTTGAAATTCCGAAAGCCTTCATATCACAGGGATGCTCGATGGATGCATCATGATAGAGAGGCAAGCCTTCCCGTCTTCCTTGCAAATAAAACTCCCCTTTTTTAAACTTTAATACGCAAACTCAATTAAATTAATTTAAACAGATTAATAGAACCACACGAGTGAAGGTATAGTTCCTCCTTGGCCTTCTAGAATTACTTTCTGCCCAATGTGTTTTAAGGATTTTTAACTCGATCGTCACCAAGCATTGCTCCAGGAGAGGTTGACGATAACTACAATAAAATAGATAAATTACATCTGTTTGACCATAGGTCTTAAGGATTAATTCTGTTCTCATTTTAAATTATCAATTAGTTCTAGGTTGATGTGACCTCTTCTTGCTCCCGAAGGAGTCATGCTAATGGACTTAGATCAGGTGCTGAGAGGGTCACATTAGATCTCGTCTCTCCTCTGCCATGTCTCATTCGCTACCTAGGCAGAGTGATATTCTCCTCCATAGGCCAATTCTTGGTTGATATTAATAGTGGCTTATATATTATTCATATGAGAGCCTCAAAATGTAGCTGTTAAGTCGATTTGATTTATTCAATATTCTTAATATTTTCAGAATGTCAGCCTATATATAGTCTATATAGTCTATACCTTACCAGTAAAATATTTAGTCCCCATGCAGTGCTCCCATAAATTTTTTACGGTAAGACAAGACTATGTAATACTTCAATCTACAAAGATATATTAGTATGATTTAATAGAAAACTGAAATTATGTTGTCCTTGATATATGATAATAAATCATTTTTAGGGGTTGAAAACCGAACACTAAACTCACCATGAAGATACTTTTCAGCTGTCATGGCTTGTGCGACGGGGTGACCGTATATAATGTCCATAGAGTTTTGTGGCGTGGAAGTGGAGATGCTCAGTGTGATACCAACCGTAGTACATCATGCCCACTGCGAAGAGTACCAACGTCACCTACAGCAAAATTAAAATATTGAATTTAAACACTAGTAAATTTTCGCCATGTCATTCGTTCGAAATTGTAGAAGCCCTTGCAGAAACGGGCTTTTTGAGACAAACTCAGTCTCTTCTTCATTCAATCAAAATTGAACCTTGCTGAGTGAGATTAAAATTCAGCATTGCCTCTTAACAAGATTGAACTTGAGACCTCCGTGGCAGACGCTTGATAAGCACGTGTGCATAAGAGCCATAAGAACCTACAAAAATGCCCAAGAAAAAAATTATATAAAAGTTGGATTGATAGTAATCATCGCTGAACATCTGTTGCTGCTTTATAACTTTACACGGCGCTCAGACTCGTGAGCGTAACCTCATCAGCGGAAGAAGCCAAGTCTCGGGAGGTCAGCCATGGGCTGGAAAAACACCACGCAATCACGGACGTGGAATTGCCGCGCTCAGCTGAGACGGATTGCCTCGTTTCTACTACGTCTCGCAATAACGACGGTTTCCTGTGTAGTTTTTCTTGCCCATGGATATCAGAGAATTTTTCGGGACGTTGCTGTTGATGCTACTCAGGAGATGAGATGAAGTGATTTATTTAAGATTTTGAGTCGCGCATTGTTTCTCGTTTGTGTTGTGGCCTGCGGCGAAATCAACAGTTGTGAGGTACACTGCAATTAAAGGTGTGCAATCAGAAGCGTGAAAGGTACAAGTACCTACTATGTCTACACAAAGCTAATGAATCGTGCACCAATTTATATTGAATGGATTACTAATCAGTGGAAAGACTGAAGAGACAGAAGACTTCCGACAAACATATTTCATGAACAAACAAACCGTCGGCAATAAAACACCACCATCCAGCTTTTTGGCTCAGAAATAAAAAATTTGTCTTCAAATAAAATATCTGTGCAATTGTAAATATCAAGGATGGAAATTTTGTGGAGTCCAAGGGTTCAGATTACATTACAGAGCTGACGTCTGTGTGCCATTACTCAGAACGAAATTTGTTGAAAGCTTTGTAAACACGCAAAGGAATAACGAAGTCATGCCATTGAAATAGTCTGTTTAATCAGGCTTAGTTCCCACAGTGGTGGCTTTTCTCTGGGTCTCTATTAAGGCTTTGTGAGGCAGATTGTAAGCCTAGTCAAAAAATTTTAACCTCGACATCTCTTTCGGAAATTATAGACACATGAGCGAATGACCCTAAATAACCTATAATCAACCGCAGTAAATTCGTCAGTGATTCCGGAAGGAATGCCGAGCAGCTGCATTACAGGCTGGCCTAACATTGCTTCAATAGCGAGGTAAAAGTATCTCGTTGCATTTCCATGCTGCATGGCATTGCCTAAATTATTTATGATAATCCTATGTCATCAATGAATGCATGGCTTGGAACTAAGTTCTGATTTAAGCACGCATTGGTTTTTATCTCATTTGCATCGATGTGTGAATAATTTTTTCATTTAAACAATCTTATTTGCATATTACCTGATATTATTAGGTCTGCAATGCGTTTACTTCAATATTTTATTTGCCACGATATTCCAATCATTCATCTCCTTTTTTATGCTATAAAATTTATATTATTGATCACAGTTGAAATAAGAATCGAACAAGCATGCTATGTATTATGTTATTGATCACAGTTGAAATGAAAATCGAACAAGTTTGCTATGTATTATATTACTGATCACGTATTGATTTAATGTTATATCAATGATTGAAGTTGATAAGTTGTGATATTAATTTTATTCGTACCATGACGGAAGAAATAAAAAAGATCACCTGTAGAGCGATGCAAGGCCACGAGTCAGGTTTTTTCTTGCGCGCCAGGTATACCTTGCCGCCGTAAGGCAGCGCGTCGTCCCAGTCGGTCGGCTCGTAGCGGGGCAAGTTCGTGCGTCGCGATCGCGCTCCTTTGTACAACAACTCAATATTATATCGATCTTTTACCGTACCTTCAGTTTACATTCACTGCTTTTTAATAAAAAACTATATTTTAGAGTCATATACAACAAATATAATACACAAAACCACGTCTTTCTGTTGATATTATCAATTGTTGGATTTTTATTGATAATTTCAGCATATGAGAAAGACTAAAAATTAGCGTTACCGTTTATTTTTGTTGATAATCAATTTTCACTGAAATTAAACCTGCATCAATTAAGCATAGCTGATATTCCTATTTATCCATTTGACATTTTTATTATTCATTTAACAATTGTACTTATAGCACATATATTATGACAGATATTATATGTAGATTTAATCACTTTGGAGCTATTTGACTTCAGGCAGAATAAAATGTTCTTAGTAATAAGTAAGAAATAAATATTTTTACAACACTTCATACAACACTTCTCTTTAACTTCACTTCTTGTTGTTTGTTTGTTTGTTTGTCTGCTACAAATCTTGTAATCGAAATTTAGCACACTTCTACTTATCCTATCGATCTGAAATTTTGCCCACTTGTGTAAAGTTGGAGACAATGCATGAATCAAATGTCAAAATAAATAATTTTAGTAATAAATTTTTTTTCCAATGTTAAAAAAATTTAAAAATTATTTTGTCAGCTACAAATCTTATAATTGTTATTTAACACAGTTTTACCTGTCCAATTGATCTGAAATTTTGCACACTTTTGTGAAGTCGGAGGCAATGCATGAATCAATTGGCAGAATAAATAATTGTATATATTAAAAAATGGAAAATTAACTTTTTTATTATTCGAAAATAAAATGAGAAATTCATTGTACATCTATAACACTGGAGACACTAGATTATTTAGAAGTGTTGTCTATAAAAAGTAATTTTTTAATGTATATTATTCATTTTTTAATTATACGAAGCAGTAAATGGAAATTCATATTAATGAATTAATACGATTGGATATATACATTACGAATTTCAATAAAATTGCTGAGAACATATAAATATTCTTGAATTTCTCTTCCTTTTCGTGAATAAAATGAATTCTTAATAACCAGTTATGTCGAGATTAGATTGAAAATCTTATTGAACAAAATCCGATTTAAATAGTTCACCAAATAAATTATGATAAGTTTAATGGAATGTGTATCAAAACAATCTCAAGAGAATTCATTTAATTTATCTTTTGACAAAAGGGAGGGGTAGGGAGGGGTTACCTTCCGAGGGTAGGAGGGGGATGCACTCATCAGCGGGGAGGGGGGGGCGGCGTCATGTTGATGCGTGCGGTGCCATGGCCTGATCTGTCAGGGCTGGAGCGAGTCGATGATGTCGGAGACTCTGTGCGAAGTAATTAAAATGTAAACAGATAATTTAACTCGAAATAGTAGCCATGAGATACATGGCTTATAGTATAAAATTGTCGAAAATATCGTCTTAAATCTAGCCATAATTTAAACTATTTTTAATTATTTATAAACAGCAATTTAACTCGAAGTAATATTAATGAGATACATGGCTTATAGTATAAAATTGTCGAAAATATCGTCTAAAATCTATCTATAATTCAACTATTTTTAATTATTTATAACAGCAATTTAACTCGAAATAGTAGGCATAAAATACATTGCTTATCATATAAAATTGTCGAAAATATCGTCTAAAATCTATCTATAATTCAAACTATTTTTAATGATTTGAAGTGTAATTATTTTTAACTTTTCATTGTTATTATGTTTCACGTTGAATGACTTATTAAACGTTGGCGACAGTTGAATTTTGGAGCATCAATATTAAATCACCAGTTCCGCATAAATAGTAAAGTATATTTTGCAATTGAATTTTTTCTAAGGATATATGTAGCAAAAAATCTCAATTGCATGTTCCAGAATCGAGTTGCAAAAAATATCAAGGAAAAAAAAGGCTTCAGAATATCCAAATCTAGAAAAAAGACCTTCAGTGAAATCAATACAGAGTACGACAGAACATATCAAAGTCAAATGCAGTTTATAATACAGAATTTACAAAAATAATGTTTTACTAATTTTTAGACATAAGTAATGACACGTTTAATCATAAAATAGCAGCTACACTAAAAGCGCCAAAGAATCATTTTTTCCTCAGATATCTAATTCTTTGTAAAGTAGAGTAGAAGTGTATCAACGATGTATATTCCCTTATTAACATTACCAACATTTTGTGAACTTTAACGGTAACTACAACCCTGTCAATCCGATTTATAATACCTTAAGCTAAGGAAGGCCAAAACTCATGCAAAAGTTAGCCCCAATACAATAGGACGGATCACCACATTTCTGCAGAAAAACTACCATTTTAGGCACTAATATCAATTTAGAGAAATACGCCATCTCAATAGTCGCCATCTCAACGTCTTAATAGTCAATCAACAGCATGCCATTTCAACTCAGTGGTAGAAGAAGTGAGCGCCGATCTGTAAACGAGCTCAAAAAATCAATCATATCAACCTCTGTAATAATAAATAAATAAATATTAAAAAACTTTTCGTTAGTACACTTTGTTTGTTTATCGTTTATACACTTTGTGAACAATGATACAGAAATTTACGAGCAAAATTATATGGACGTTTTTTATATAAATGGTAATTTTTTAATTAGGCATCAGTTTATCTATAGATATTTATTATAGATATTCATTTTTATTATTATTTTTTATTTTTTATATAATTTTATTTTTTATATAAATGATACTTTTTAAAATTAAGCATCTGTTTATCTATAGATATTTATTATAGATATTCATATTTACTCACCCTTGGGAGGACACAATGCGGTTCCTGGATTAGCGAAACCCTCAAATGGGGCTGCTGGACCAGGAATTTCTGGCGAAGGGATTTGTTGATCCTGCTGTGGCTTAAGACTCCGGGGGACAGAAATTGTTGGTGGGTCCGGAGTCGGGGGAGAGTCGGAGACTTTGTGGCCTTTGCCAGGGAACGAAAGCTTGGACCCGAGCTCAGATTGATTATTTTTCAGTCGGACACCGAGCTTCAAAGGCATTTTTTCTATACTAATCAACTTTAATTTTTTAATCGACGGCAAATTTTGTCCTGAAGAAATAGTTCATTGAATATTTCGTTTAAAATTGGACATTAAATCTTTCGAACTTTAATTATTGAATAACGTATGTTACATTGAATTAGCATTAAATAAAATACCAATATAATATCAGCAATAACATAATCCTTAAAAAATTGAAAATAGCGTGGAAAATTAATGCCACAGTATCTTTTTTTGATAAAATATCATTTATAAACATAAGTCAATAACCTGCACAATAACTGTAAATATATTTCAATTTCTAATCATCCTATAGAAACAACGAAATCCAACATTTAAGAGATATATAGATATATATATCCTCCAATTCAAAGAGTCAGAAAATCGACAATTTATTTCTTCAATTCGAAATTTCGGTATTAAACAGAAGTCAACTCCTGTAGGTTTATTCGCGATTTTTGTACGTACATTAAATCCGAATGCATTACAATATTTGGGAAAAGGCAAACTCCAGAAAATATTTAGAGTTAGTAAAATCTCAGCTGATATTACCGGATGTTACGTAATGTTTCAAAATGATTAAACCAAAAGTAAACACTATTCCCCTGTTGTGAATTTTGAAATTCTAAACAAATGTATTTTACGGACAACTGTGCGGCACACATTGTGCTCTATGGAACGCTGTTAGCGCCGCACTGCCCCGTCGACGTGTCATAGCGAGGTCAGTAACTATGACCTGTGTTGCCCTTGGTAACCTCCGTATACACTATAATGGCTAGGTTTTGTTAGGGTGATTGGTTTATTTTGTTTATTTTTTATAATATCATTGGAATTTGTTTTTATTTATAACTTGTTCATTTTTAGACAACAAATTACAATTGAATATGTTTATCTACGATTATGTACGCTAGTTTATTATATTTAGACCACAAGTGATGAGTAACACGAAACTAAATTCGATTTGAGCATTCCGAGATGGTATTTTGTACAAAAATGAGTGATAAAATTATGTCACAGGCTTGAGATATGATATAAATATCATAGGATTTGATTTTTTGAATCAGTGACTTAATTGAAGTTGAGAAACAATGATCGAAATCTTCAGTTTCCGTCAGGCAACCTTCGTATGACTCTTTTAACATGCCCTTGGCTTTTATTTGCCTCTAACTTCAATATATATTGTAAGTTTCAATAACCAGCACGACTTGAAAACATTTTCAAATTCCATCAATTTCTATTCATTTCTGTTTTTCATTTTCTAACCATTTTCAATTCTATCAATTTCTCTCTCTTCGAGAAGCTTTTTTGCATCGAACTCTGGATTGGACAGATAATAATTCATCATTTCTCCACGAAGTGAGCAGTGGTTCTGCAGGAAATCTTATTAGATGTTCACTGTACACTAGCAGAACTCAGAGATGAATCGCTCTGCTTCCGTAATTTCCGGACCGCCAGGAAGTTCGGATGCTGTTTTATCCCCGAGCTTCTCCTTCAGAATCTCATGTTGTGACAGCGTATATATTCTAGTTATTCTGTTATTATATAGCATATCTCCAACGCATCCATAAGAGAAAATTTTTAACACGTTTCGTAATATAACAAACATTTAAACGTGATTAACGTACATTTAACATAATCTTGTGAAACCTCCATAACCATATTCATTCTTTTTTTACCTTATTTTGGTACAAAACAATGGTATTGCCCAAATTGAGGGACACCATAAGAGCATAATTACGTATAAATTTGTTTGAATTGCTTGTCGCAGTAACGGTGCTAAATTCCAGTCAAGAATACAGGGCATGGTGCCAGTGATTCGTTGGAGTTGAATCGGGAGCATAGTGGTTTTTAGTTATAACGCTGAAGAGCGTTTTAACTTATGATCAATGATAACTTATGATAACTTAATAACAAACGTATTATGATAACTTGTAACTTATGATTATGAAGAGCGTTATAACTTTACTTATGAACGGGTCACGTTAGTCCTGAGCAACGTTACCAGCAATAACCGCCCTATATTGCACGGTCTATTGATATCTTCTGACGAATATTTAAGAAAACATACAAGCTCAGTAATTCGATTGGAAATAAAATTGAACATTGAGGGCTATAGGGAACAAAAGATATATTCAGCCCTCGAGAAACTCCTCATGGTCGTTGCCATTCAACAGATTTTCAGGCCACAAAACTTCATTCAGGTATAAACATTAGGAATTTCCATATTTTTTGCTGAAATATGGGTATTACCGATTTTAATCGCCAAAATTATTGCTCAAATATCGCCGATTCTAACCGTAGCAGAACTATTTCACAGCTTATTGCAGGTCTAGAACACGCAACTTACTCCTACAATATCCACTGTGTTTAGCCGCTCGGCCACCTCTCCAATTTTGGCCAGTACTGTCAATAAAAGCTGGGATCGAACCTGCAACTCAATGCTCCAATTCTGGTACGGTCCAACGTATTTGCATCACTATTGCAGTCCACATCTTATGGGACTATGAAATGGAATTCAATTTCCTGACAATCTATTATTCAGTTTTTAATCCAATTCAACATATATAAAAAGAAAAGAATGTTAAGATTGGCAATGTTCACACTTGTTTAATATTGAAAGGTTTCTTTTGAATATCGCGAACCTACAACAGGAATGCAAGCATCAACATTCGAAATTCTGTTAAATAAAAATTCTCCAAAAAATAATCAATATTTTAATTTTTAACGAATGTCAAATTTGTTAGAAGTACTTAGAATTACTTTCTAAATTGAAGAACTAAAAAGGCTCGGAAAAAGAATTGGCATGAGAACATTGAAATTTTTGGAATGAAAAAATTATCGATGGCTTAATGCGAAAACAAAAACACAAGGGCTGCTAGGAACCCGCAAATATTAGAAGAAATCAGCTACAATAAAAAATATTTAAAGTCGTTTGTCGTGCAAGAAGCTGTTATTTCATCGGAGTAATTAAATACAATTTTCAATGTGATTTATTTCTAGATTTCCATACATTAACAGTGATTTCCTTATTTAGCAACGCTTTTTTTGTTCTGAACATCTAGTATTCATTGATCACCCTGCCCATCTCTGTTACCTTTGGATTAAGTGAAGAAGCTTCCTCTTCTTCAATGCATATTAGATAATCCACCTTTGTTATGAGTTGTCCGAATTCAATCTAGTACTTCTACAGCATATATTAATAATTTGAACACCGCCAGTCGAGCGCTCATCACGTTTCTAGTTCCGTTGTCGTTAACATTTCCATTGTAGTTTCATGGACACAATTCCCTCGATCCAATATTATGTTTGCTCTCTGGGTTGCCGTCTGAAATCATGGCTATGAATTACTGTCGCAGATTTGACGTGTCATGGTCTAGATATGTCGTCGAAACTGTAATTTTTTGAGACCGTCAAGTTTGATTGGAAGATCTAATCATGAGTGCCCTCAGTTGAAATTTGTGCATGATTGTTCTACCATTAGTGATAACGATCCCTAGGGATGTTTAAAATTATTTTTTCTTGCCAATGATATTCATAAAATTTAAATTCACGATAAACTAAAAATTCTGCAAACACAAAGAGGTTTTTGATGATTGAATTTGATAGCTCGAAATAAGCATTCTTCGAGCTGGAATTCACAGGACAACTAAGTGAGCATTTTATTGACTCGTCAAGCTTGAGCTTAAGTAATTCCTTCAGAATTCAAACACAGAAATAGGCTTCAGTTCAAATTTATTAAAATAGATGTTCAGAGAATATGCATCGCTCAATTTGATTAGAACTCGAACAAGCACTGTTATAAAAAGTATTAGTGAAGTGCGTGCAAAAAAAGTGAGTGCAAAAAATTCCAATGCCATAAATCGGTGTTAATTAAGTTGCGTACGCTCAAGAAAAACTCATTCGACTTTGTCCAAATAACGGTGAACTTTTCCTCTTATTTGGATCAACTTGACCCAGTTTGGCATAGAATAAGGGTACGCACACAGTGAAAGCAGGTTGCCAGCGTGCTTTTTACCTGCTCAGGCTGGCGCCTGAAACCATGGGGTAAGCACACAGTGGAAGCAGGTTTGCCCGTGCGGGCAACCTGCTCCAACCTGCCACGAGAATGAACATATGATAATAATGTAGGTGTTCATAGTGAAAACCTGTACGGATAGGCTTCTGTATTCTATGGTTTCAGGCGCCAGCCTGAGCAGGTAACCGGCACGCTGGCAACCTGCCTTCACTGTGTGCGTACCCTAAGGACCTATCAGTGCTATACGCAGCAAGTGTTACTATTTGGACAATATGACCCATACATTTATATGAGTGTATGTAGCGCATACAGATGTTTTTAACAGAGAGGAAATGGAACGGACTGAGTAGAATTTTCTTGAAGGAATCAAATTTACTAGTGAATTATCACTTTTTCTTCAGTCTATAAATGAATATACAAGAAGAGAATGGACAGGATATGAGGCCAAATCAGTAATGTTCATAAACGCACAGTTATTCCACAACCTCATTATATTTCAATATATAGAACTCAACCTCATAATTTTCTTGAAGAATGTTCTTCTTGTGAGATGTTTATTTAATCACAATTACGACTATCGTTCAAATCATGAATTTAGTATGACTGTGCGGAACGTGAGCCGGCCTTGAGATATACCTACTGATCTCCAACTGTGAGCCATCTTCTCTCCATACATTTATCTCCATGACGAAAATCCTCAAAAGCTTTTCACCCCAAGTTCTCTTCTCCAACAATCAATGAAGAAACTCCCAAACTGACTTTTCAATTTAAAACTTGAAGCTCATTAAAATTCCCGGTTTGAGTTAGAAGGGAACCATTCCGAAATTCTAGGCTGGCGGTCATTTCTGCAAACTAAACATTGCCACGAAACCCTCGGACACGGTTTCCAAGGTTTTAAATCTAAATATTTGTTGTTAATATCTAAATACATCTAGTTTTTTTATAAAGTTTTATGAAATTTTCAGAAAAATTCTAGCTAGGACTTACTGAATTTTACTCCAAAAGTCTACTATACATCTTTCTAGTGTCATGTGGCCAGTTTGATTGTGAAGCTCAACAGTTCAATTCAGGCCCGCTCAGCTTTGAGTTCTGAGAAGCTCATCGAAACTTCCTCCATAAAAGATTCCACTTGTCAGAAATGAATTTTTAATAAGCATTCATCAGCTCATCCGAAGAGTTGGTAGCGCGACGACGGTTGCGTTTCATCCGAAGAGTTGGCAGCGCCACTCAAATTGCAGTTCATTAGAAGAGTTGGCAAAATTGCTTCAGTCATCGCTCACTAGGAAAGTTGACGGCTCTGCCACCGTCACAATTATTCATCTGCAGGCCAGCGGCACAGTGCAGAGGCACGCCAGCTGCAGAATATCCTGTACTATCAACAGGAAGAGCACCTCTGAAATTCGGTAATATGGCACATGGCTTAACACTTGCTCAGTCTGAGCACAGCAGCGATATGTATCAGCAATATTCTGAGCACATAATGAGCTGGACGAACTACCACTCAGAACATGTTAGGAAATCGCGAGACTTACTTATTAATTTGATCTTAAAATGCATTGTCAAAGCTAATTCAGTCAAAGCGAAACAGGAATTGGTAACACTGACTAATCAGAGCACAACAGAAAACAGTTATTTGGTTAAGTTCAATCAATATGCAAAATTAAATAAAAAACGACGTCTGCTCTGTGCAGACCGTACTATTCTGTGATTTGAAATTTCAGTCTATCAACTTTCAAGCATTAACCAGCATTCTATTAATTCTCATAAAAAGAAATTTTTGTGTTAAAAACAGCATATTAAAAATTAAAATATTGTATTTAATTATTGGACCATAAGTAAAAACATAGAGTGATAGATATGACACTGAATAATTCTTCCATAAATAAGATTTTGCAGCTTCAGCATTTTCAGTCAGTGGCTGACATTACTGACTTGATACTGCACTGTTAATTAGTTGAAATATGGAGAGTTATGCAAGATTGCCTTCGGTGTCTTCATTGGATGTCATTAAGATTCAATGAATACATTAGTAGATCTAAATTGGGCCGTGAAATGATCACCCTGCAGAATTTCGCACGCTCGAAACGGCGAATGAAGTGACTGATTTTATCTGCACTACGATATGTTGCTCTAAAATAAACTGAGAGACGAACGCCAGCAAGTTTTGAATAAATAAATGGAAGAATATTTTTGTGCTTCTTCGTCAAATGGTATGTACGTTAAATAGCAAATTATTAATCAGAGTTAATATGTGAACTACCAATTACATCAATTTATACAAAAACCTTTATTAATCATTAATTTGAACTCAATTCAATTCTGTTCCAGCCATCCGATGGACTTCTATCGCGTGTCTTTGGATTTGGATAGTGATTTATGATCAGTTTTAGGAATTTTTTAAAAAAGAATTCGTTGGTAA
Source organism: Hyalella azteca (assembly GCF_000764305.2). Lineage (NCBI taxonomy): Eukaryota > Metazoa > Arthropoda > Malacostraca > Amphipoda > Hyalellidae > Hyalella > Hyalella azteca. Next base: position 61,679 of record NW_025932148.1, on the reverse strand, counting down.
GTGCGGAAATGTGACCACCGAACAAACCTAGTAACGCCTCAATTAAGAAATTCTCGCACGAACTATACAATTCATAGAAATGGAAAACCTGTAATAAACTCCCTGTATTCATCATCATAAAACTCAAGGCAAGTTATTGATATAATGCAATAAAAGAGGTTAAAATATATTAACAGGCCTTTGATCACCAGTTGTAAAACTTATATTAATATATGCGTATAATTGGAAAAGTTCAATAATTGAAATTTCGTATTTTTACCAGGAAATACATGAAATCAACAATGTTTACAAAATTATAGAATTATCCTTCAAATTAAAATTCCTTACATTACATTATCTGTGTCATCGCTGTGGTTAGGACTAAGTATCAGCGTTCAACATTTTGACAATTTTGACGAAATTTTTCGAAAAAGAAACGTATGTTCGTTAGAATAAAAGTTGCAAGAAACAATTAAATTTTTCCGCTTCATTTCTAGTTGCAAAGAAGAGGACCTATCATCACAGTTTGCATTAACGACTAATAGTATAACGACCACATTTTCCCGAATAAAATCAGACCATTTACCTCCCATCAAAACCTGACCATTTACCCCCGATCAAAGCCTGGTCATTTACCACAATCAAAACCTGCCATTTACCCCAGATCAAAACCTGGCCATTTACCTACGTTCAAATCCAAACCATTTAACCCCGATCAAAACCTGGCCATTTATGTCCGATCAAATCCTGGCCATTTACCCTCGATCAAAACCTGGTAATTGGCCCCTGATCAAAACCCGACCATTTACCCTTGATCAAAACCGAGCGTCCTAACATTTTTTGCTACCACCTTCCGTAAAGTTTAGAAACTGTTCGTTACTATAATAACCTATAGCGAGTGTAACGATAGGAGATGCTTCTTTGAGATACATAATTGATTTGAATTTTTGAAACACTTTCCAGAACCTGGGTGCTCACCTTTATTGATCAACACAAAGCTATAAGGTAATACGTCTCATTGAACCATTTTTGAAACTCTGCAAAGGGCATATCATAAGTAATGTAATCAGTACGAATATTATTCATATCGACGCAAGATAACTCGAATAGAATTAATAAATTTCAATCCGTTCTAATGGTTTGTCCTGTTAATATATGATAGTTTTGGGATAAGTAAATTGAACAACAGTTATTGTGTCTTCCGCGTGTGTAAAAACTATCAGCAGTATTCTGACACTTTTCAGGAGCAATATCATCAAAAATGTACTAATTTTTCTTCCGAGGACCTATGTCACTCAGATCAGGTACCAAAGAAGTGTTATCAAAGTATTCGATAACACATTTTTGTTGACGTCTTTTAGGTAAATTTTCAAGATATTCTTTAAAACTGCCGTAGCCTAGGGAAAATAAAAATCAATGATTGCAGATGCATAATATCCCTCATCGAAAGCATTCTTCAACAACTTGTTGAAGAACACTTCAACAAAGCGTTCATCAATATTCAAGCTGACAAGTTGACTGTTATAAAGAAAAATATTGTTGAAATCAATCAAGTTCTCAATAACAACTTCAGTTGCTTAGACGTTTTTCCGCAGTTCGATCTTCCAATTATGAGACACTTAAAACTTGGAGGAGGAAATGTAAAATGGTTCTTCTGTTTATTTTTATTATCACCATTCCACTTACAGAACTGTGACGACGTTGGGTTCAATTAACTGGTATGAAGTTTTTATTTTTATTCAAAACAGTTCAGAATCACGATCATTACTAGGTAGCCTATTAAACTAAGGAGAGACTATAACTATAGAGAGTCTTCTAGAGAGGAGAGGGACTTCGCTCTGTCCTGCCGAGACAAACAAATGACACAAATAAATACACATCGAAATGAACAATACAGAAAGATAATTCAATAATCTAAAATATAGTAATTCACGGACACTTAAAGAAGAGCACTGATCCAAATTCACGCGTACCTGAGAATAGCGTACTGCAGCCTATAATAGCTCAGTCAGCCTCACGAGGAAACCAGAGACAAAGTGCTTCAACTTGACTGGCTAGGCCTTACAACAAGTACTGTTCCGACAAGTAGTGCGGATAACCTTCTTACAAGAACATTTCTTTAAAGTATTATTTCTAAACTTCTTTTCAACGTTTTAGCTAATACATTCACTTGGAATATAAGCTGATTTATTTCAGCAGTGAGATGTTTAATATCGTAGCGGATATTATCAACATCAATCTGCAGCTGATTATTATTTCCAGAATTTAATATCATTTCTCATTGCTCATCTGTTATTAAGTCTTACATTTTTATAATAAAATTTGCCAAGCCTTTTCCCCTCAAATGATGTCTCGAATGACAACAGCGTGTAAATGAGTTACCCTCTACTGAGTTTAATTTACTTCCGTCATGAATAACTTCATATTTTCGAATATATTTAATGGGCTCATCAGAATTGACAAGATGAAATGACTCTAATGAACCAAACCGTTTAATGCATTAAGTAGAGTGACTTATAAATCTTTTGTTTGTCAGTTATTTCACATGGCATATTAGCTCTAATTTTTAAAACCGAGATTATCAAAGGTATCGATCACTTTTAGAGGAAGAGTTTTGAATGGAATCCAACAGCGAAATAACATATCGAACCAACTAAGTTAATTCAATCAAACAGTGGTACAATGCCAGCGTAATTATACCGTTAACTAATACATGTCATTTATCATCGTCGCCATTCCCTGCAATCATATTTATCTCATTCGTATATAATTCATGGTTATCACTTTGGATATTATACATTGTTTTATATATATTCTCATTATTCAATGTTCTCATATAATAATCTATGGTTGTATTCCTGTCAATGACATTTCTCTTTATATACTCTAACAATCCGCTGCGTCCCAACGACGCGGCAAAGTGTCTAACCAGGCAGGCTTATCACACGAGCAGTCGGCGGAAGCGCCTTCAGGTGCTGTGAGCGCGTCGAATTGAGAGCTTACAAATTAATGAAGTCGCCTCAAGGCTCTGACAACGGGTAATAAGGCATCTTGCGATGAATAATATTATTGAAAAACATCATAAGAACGATTTTCACAAAATTTACGAAGATGTCAAATATGCAATGTTAGTACGATAGTTCGTATAACGCATAAAATGCTGAAATTTTAAGCAGTTCAAATAGCTTCAGATTCACATTAAAGTATTCAACAATGCAAGATTTATCCAAAGCTCTAAACGCACCCTTAGTGATATTATGAGGTTAAAACTACAAAGAAAATGCAACGTTTCGATTGGTATATGAAATTAAATATTTATCGAAATTCCTTCAATGCTCAGCACAAAACAGCATTGTGTACATGTCCCATCAAGTGATGCATGAACAGATTTCATTATACATTTTTTCATTATATGACCCTCTTATTGCAATGAGCTGCATTAATTAGATATCACATACTATTTAAGATCCAATTTTTTCACTTACCTTTAATCTCAGCTGGAAGAACTTTGCGGCTGTAGCAGGATCCGAACCCGAGATTGCTTTAGACCGCGCGCAAAATTTTCTGGATAATCTTTTGGCACACCTTCTACATACATTATCAGGAATAATGGATAAGTTCTAAATAACTGTAGGTGATCTTTTACTTGGCTCACTAATAACGCAGACTGTAATCGAAGGGGCTATATGTTTCATATCCAATGACTTCAAAACCGCCTTTATATACGCGGCAAGACAACACCAACGATGAAACTATACAGCATGTGAATGTCGTATGTGAGTTTAATAACCATGACGTGATATTTTCAACTAGTAATATTAATTATCACTATCACAAAATTATAGTTCGGCCAGAAACAATGTTATTTTATGTGCTAAATTAAAATATGCAAGCGCGAGGGTGAGACGACTTGAGGGTGAGGGTACCCTCATACCTTCACCTAGGTACGATATGTCTCGTTCACACAATCATACCCTGTCAAAAGGTTAACAAACACCCGAACATATCCAGTGCAAATATTGTCTTGCCTCTGCACTAATAAATGCGCTATTCAATCCGATTGGGAGTAACATCGAGGGTAAATGGTCAGGTTTTACTCGGTGATAAATGGTGGTTATAACCTATTAAGTAGTTTAAGCAAACCGTGATGATAGGCCCTCTTTTTACTAATACTTCTCACTTGCGTCAAATTCTTATTTAATAGGAATATCCAAAATTAACAAAATATCGTTGGTCACTGAATAGCGGAGTGACGGCCGCCTATACTTCAAAGAGAATTCAACATTCAAATTCTACGTTCGTGATCAAATTGCTTCACTCTGATTGGCCTGTAGAAATGCGATGTTTTATAGGTCGCCGTAAGTGAGTTGATAAAACGAAAAGAGGGGTCGATTGTATGAATAATTAGACAATAAATGATTAAAATTACATGATATTTTATTTAATTTGATATTTATAATATTATTTCTGTTGCCTTTTGTTAGAAAATTTTGATATGGAAATAGAACTGTGGAATAATATATTTAGTTAAATCATTAATGATAATAATGTATAACGTTTGAATAATTATTATGGAATTATTAAGAAGCTCCGTATTAGGTCGACATACTCTGCTCATTCATAATTTAATCCTTTTCCATAAGTTACATATTTGATTAAACTGAATTTTTGACTAACTTTCGATAAAAGCCTCGATATTGCTTCGTAAAATAACTTATTCCACATTTAAATTAAGCCAGTACGTTTGTGCGACATATGCTATTTGTTTTTTTTCCCGCCCCATAAGCCGATTATCTGATATCGCCTAGGAGTTTCATCGCTCTGGTAACTGATGTTAATGCGATTTCAGTATGTACTGAATGCTTGACTCTGTTGTGAGCTGGTGATGAACTAGAGTCTATTTTGTGCAATGGACTCTAGTATGCCTCGCATTTCTATGCATCCTTAAAGTACGTTTTGTGCTTGGAGCTAGAATCCATGGCATTATTAGCTTATAAATGCAACTTTTTCACACCTGGTCACGAGTATTAGTTATATCGTAATTCTTATGGATTAATAATGTTTGTCAGCTGAAAATAGGGAATTTTTAATTTGACGGATCATGATTGCATGAGTTAAATGTCACTGAACATCGAAAAAATCATTTAAAAAAACTTATACCTACGCAGTTACCTGAGTTGTAATCAATTAATTGCATTCATGTATGCAGAAGATGATGAATTATAGGATTTTCTCCAAATTCTTGGTTCCCGAATTCCTGAAATTTCAAAAAAATATTAATCAAGCGCTGAATAAACTTCATGTTAACTGGTTTCAAATGATTTCTTGCTACTACTATGCTGCACATAAGTGTTTTACTTTTACACCTATCTTCATTAGAATTCGATAAAACTTTCAAAATGTCAGGTTAAATTTGTTACAGGTTCTGAAAATTGTATACCGATACAATTTGCATGATCCAATTAGCATTTTGAATTCCAATTATTTGATGACATTTCATTTGTCAATACGTGTACATTTCCATACGTTTTCAACCGTCCAATTTTTCAAATATCCCAAACATGTTGAATAACAATCGGTCGATTTTATTGTCAATCATCTACCATTTTACAATTATATATATAGCACATGCAATAAATTTTAAAATTATAACTCGAGTTTGTATTTCAGCAAGCACAGCACAGCAAAAATGTTTGATGTATAACCATGAGAGTCTCTAACCATTTTTCATTATTTTGCGATCAAATTTAAAACATTACCAGCAGTATTTTATCATCTCATATATCTCTGAAGCCTGCGGCAAAACAACATCCGAAATTTTATTTGAAATGAACGAAGTCCGTCTGCCTCTAGCCCGAACTGGCAGAAGCTCTCTTGACTTTTGTTTCGGACATTTATTTTGAAATTCAAAGAACCTTAAATAAATTCCCTCTGTGCTTTGATCCGTGATTTGTTTAGGTGTAAAAGCTGCCGGCGACAGTGGCTCATGACAGGGACTGAGCAAGAGCCTCTACCTCCTATCGTGCACTTTAATGCAATAAATTTTATTCAAGATTACCCGTTTCAGGCTAAATTTAGTACCGTGTTTTGATGTTCCGTGATTAATTATAATAGGAAGTCAACATTTTTGTTTTGATACTGTTTATAAGGGGTTTAAGCCGTTTAAAAGCATTACATTGTCGGATATCTTCTCATTTTTAAGACGTTACTTCAAAAGCAAAACAAATTAATTTGGTATTTTTTATCTAGATTTTGAGAAATGTGATCAGAGATATTCATTCATATATTTATATTTTGAATCGCCACATTATTCGCCCATTTTCATTTAGGTATATTTATTGGCCGTCCTGTTAACGGCAATTAAATTTAAAAAGCGGCCAGAAAAGGCGATTTTGAGAATTAGAAAGCGAGATTTACATTGTTATTCTTATAATATTTACTCGCCTCTCAACTACATGTCTTCCTTAAAGATAAAAAAAGTCCTTGAGAATTTCATTTCGCCTTAGGAATAAAGAATGACTTCTGCTTTACGGCAGCTGAAATGCTGCCGAAATAACAATAAAAGTAAATTTTCAATGTCACACTCTACACAGTACATAAAAACTGCTACTCTATTCACAATCTTTTTTTCTTAATCCCTTAATTAAAAAAAATAAAACCAAATCGGAGAACCTCTGGTTTTAAACGCAATTTTAAACGACTAAATTAGCGAACGTTCTGCCTCTCAGTTCCTCAAGTCTTACTCTCTAAATGTTTAGAAAAACTACACGGTGCTGAGCCGCCACTGTACACCTGAGGGATCTCGAGCATAGCTGATTTTTCCACCACCGTAACTCAGCGGATGTTTTCTGCCCCGATGAACTTTGTCTGTAGCTTGGCAGCCAGACGCCCAATTATATGAATTACAACAATTTTCCTAATTCCTCTCTATTATTAAACTTGTATTAATGAATTTTGCTTATGTAAGTCCGACGGTTAGTTGGAAGCTCGTTTTTTGTCTTCATTTTGTAGAAAACTGAAGGTATCTATCTTCCTACCTTCACTTAGTTTTGGTAGCTCGGAGATTTATAAAATTAATGCCTCGAACCATTTGACCGGACTTCCAATTTTATAATTCAGATTTAATGTCTTTATTAACTAAGCTTTAAATTTAATCATAATTTCGAGCACACGTAGCAGTTTTGCAGCTAAGCCATCCTTATTTCTATTGTAACGACTCCAAAGACAAAACTTCTCTGCCCCTGTTCCGCGTCCTAGCAACCAGTCCCACTCTAACGTTCATTCAGTCAGCACACAGGATTAATCATCTCTTCATCTTCAGCCTTCGTCGACGCCAAGATGTCGGATACGAACTTGTGTTTTAGTATTGTCTCTATGAAGCAGTAGAGACTTGTGGAGCGATCGGGGTTCGGCGGTGGCTACCTTTCGGGCGGTGATGAGGTCACGGCGGACCACTCTGGTACTATCTCTGACGCGTCCGGGACTTGGGCCGTACCATGAGCGACTTCCCGTCAGCACGAAGAACTGTCGTCACGGCGCCCACGGACCGGCGGACCATCTGGCTACGCTACGACACCGAACTTGCTGGTTCTGCATTCACGGAGGTGAGCTGCGAAAACTAACGCGTAGTGCTCGCTTAAAGCTCTTCATGGTGCCTTGTCCCTCCAATATGGAGGGTAGAATCTCCACTTGTGTCCATATTCATTAAGTGTAAATTGGAAGTCCTGTGTCATATGTATTGCTAATGCTTTAATACTTTAGTAATCTTGGCCCATATCCGTCTCTCTTATCATGTGAGCTATATTTGCGAATAGTCAAGACTTACTGTTAGTTTATAATTTTCACGTTTCAAATTAATACGAATATATCCATTTCCTTTGCGCAGTGCAAACACCTATATCTAGTTGAGAGCGGGCGAGTCGGCTGAAGCTCGGGAGGCGCGTCCGATGGTGGCCACTGCCATCCTCGGCTCTCGAAGCGTTATTTTCTTCCGGCGGTCAATTAATAAATAATTATTTAGTTGACATAGCCTTATTTATCCCCCACTCGGCCGTGTTTTCAATACATTTTGTCTTCTTGAGTAATGTAGCGGGCCAACTTTTGGCCACGCTGTTTAGTTTTAAGTCGTCGCACTTCTGCGATTAAGAATGAAGATAAGTAACATAGAAACGCATCTTTCTTGGGATCCTTAGCTAGGATCTAGATCCTTACGGATCCTAAGTCAATGCCGGGTCAGAGTACGGATCCCTATTCCGTAGCCGGGCTCCGATCTTACTTCTCCGTGATTCGATCGCACTGTTAATTCAAGATGTTTTTATAAACCGTGTAAGGAGTTCAGTTCACCTTTCTGAGTTTCAAACCTGATGTCTGTTATACTGTGAGCATTTGATGCAATATCACGAATTATCTTCTACTCTGGCCTGGATCGTGCTACTCTCACTTCTCGACTGGTGAAATTTATTATTGAGCCCCTTACATTTTTTACTTACTTCGTCATCCTATATATGTTTAGGATCCGCTGTTACAGACTCGTAATAACGCTTATGTTGCATATTTGTCGCGCTACAATATATTATTCATGTGCATGTCTAATGATAGCGTCGTAAATAATTTCTGTCATTGTGAATTCTATTAATAAGTTTTTATTGCTTATTTAATATTCTCGATTAGGTTTTAAATAAAAAATCCTCCACGATCAATAACTCTTCATATCATCTCCGATTGATAAAACAATTTGCTGACTTTTACCCTTGAAGCAAATGAAACCAAGTGCAAGTGAAGTGAGTTTCAAGTTTCCGCACCATCGGAAACTTGATTCTTTGATCGGAACTTGATTCGCACAATCGAAAACTTGAGGATTTTCTGTGCAAATTACGCACAGAAAATATTCAATGATATTATGAGGTTAGAAATTACAATATAGCAAGTGAGCGTATAATTCAATTTTTTGTAATAAATGTCGATTCTAAATATCTAAATATATTTATTACTTGTAACTCTTTAACTTTACTTCTTGCTGTTTGTTTGTTTGTTTTTTGTTTGTTTGTCTGCCACAAATCTTATAATCGATATTCAACACACTTCTACCTGTCCAATCGATCTGAAATTTTACATTCTAGCGTAAAGTTGGAGACGATGCGCGAATCAATTGACGGAATAAATAATTTTTAAGATTTAATTTCATTATATATTAAAAAATTAAAATTAAATTTTTTCAATTATTTAAAAATAAAAATAGGAATTCATTGCACATGTGTAACATCGAAGACACTGGATTCTTTAGAAGAGTTGTCTATAAAAAGTAATTTTTAAACGCATATTATTTATAATTTAAGAAACATGGCAACAACGACAACTAACTTTCGGGTATTTTGAGCGACACAGCTGTGATCGATGCCCAGAAACCAGTATGCACGTTGCATTCACGAAAGCAATAAATCGATTGTGTTGGTAGTGGCACTTTCATTTCCAACGGTTCAGTTAAATGAATGAATGAATAAGCTAATCGTAATATCTGAAGCTCATCGCAGTCATGGATACGATACTAATGCGTATACAAAAAATGTTTCCGTAATAAAAATTTTGGAGAAAAATTATCCTGCAGTATCACGTGGCTTTGTTGCACCGTTCAATGAATTGTAGCTATAATGTACTCGTGCCGTATAAATGTATTTCCAGATGTATTGTCCATGAATTATATTTTTTCAAATGTGTCAAATAATGTTATTTACTTTGTCGATAACACAAAATTTCTTGAGATAACATTTAACTCCTACATGAGGTTTACGTTTCGCTTTTACCTTGAAATTATTTTGGATTTAAGAGGTCAGTGAGAGCCCATTTTCTGGTCAGATTGCTTTGTTGGTCCTTATTTCCATTTCATTGTCTTATATCACCCAGATGGGCTCTTCGTCTATGTCTTTTTTAGAAAACTGAATGCCGATATCAACTTAACATTGATAATTTTGGAGATTCTCATTTTCAAACGCATGACTTCGTTTTGATAAGCTGCGCATTACAATAAACTCGCGCGTTTATAATCTTTGGCGATTATAAACGCGTGTTTGTTGTCGTTTATAATCGTTATAATAAATAATATCGTTTTGTTGTCATGGTGTATTTTTCCCTGGTTGAAAATCCATGGGAGACCATCATCCAATACTCATTGCATTATTATTTACTTCAAATGCTAAGGACGTCAAATTTTGTGTCGATTATATTTTATTAATACAAATACATGTAAAATGAGAGAAAAAAAAATTGTCTGCTACTCAGAAGATCAGATATTGTTTCTATTCATTCGGAAGTGTAGAATATACCAAATACAAACTTAGTTCCATCCGGTGGCGGTGGTTCATTCTTTCACATTTATTATGCATTTCATTTATTTTCATCTGCTTCAATAAGATCTTACTAAGCAAGCGCCGCTTTACTAGAAGGAAATTATAGAAAGCTGCCTGAACTGTGTGTTCGCTGATGCTGCAGCGTCGTTCATCCACTGAAGGCCTCCCGTGAAGCAGTCGTTTCACGAAGGGCACTAAAGCAATATCGAGCTTCATTAGTAAGCCTAGCGCTCATTTCTAGGCCTATGAAGGAGGCCTATCAAGCTCGGCTCGGTAATTACCAAAGCATAAGGGCCTTAGGCTTCCCTGAATGCCCAAAATTACTGTCAAAACTTTCTAGCGCTGGTCGTTCCGGAGACTCATGAACAGATAAAACCTGTAAATTCGACAACATAATATAACCAACTTCGACCCTCGCTCACAGAACGGGGATATTGGTTCATTTATTTTTATTCCATTCATAGCCACTGCTACAAAAATGCAATGCGGATAAACTATCATTAAAAGTTCAAGCGAGCCATATGAATTACCCATGCAGTACGCAAATTCATATTGAGATTACGACAGTAATTTGTAGGTAATGCGTTCCTAAAACAATATTCACTAAAACAAGATTGTTAACATAAAAAATAAATACAAATATTGGTTTTGCCTAACACGAGAAAATACAGAAAACCGAGTGTTATCGCTGAAGCAAAACTAGAAGAAAAAGTTTAGAAAATGGAACAAATGTTTATATAATAAAAAATGGACACTTTCTTTGAAATGAGATGGAGTATTGATATGCAAACATGCATCTAAAGCTCAAAAGGCTTAGCTAGCAATGCATTCAAAGCTCAATCAATTAAAACGTTTTCCTGTTACGATACCCTTTAACATCAGACAGGCTATAAAGAAAGCCTGGTAGCAAAAAGCTCAATGCTGGCGCTGACAATTCAGCTCTCTCATTGTCACGAAGACCGCTGCAGTGTGCAACATAGGTTATGATTGCAGTAAATATTCAGCGGGTGACTGTTACTGCAATGTCATGACTAAAAACAGCAGCATAGTAGAAATTATGATGAAGCTGCAATAAGGACTTAACTTCCGCCTCAACACTGGCATCAGGAAGGCAGCGTTTGCGTGGCAACTCTGGTGCTTACGATGACAGTTACGATTCAACTGCTGCCACAAGTAAAGCATTGAGAAGGCAGAGTCAGCGTGGCAACCATTGTGCTTACGATGGCAGTTACCATTCAACTGCTGCCACAAGTAAAGCATTGAGAAGGCAGAGTCAGCGTGGCAACCATTGTGCTTACGATGGCAGTTACCATTCAACTGCTGCCACAAGTAAAGCATTGAGAAGGCAGAGTCAGCGTGGCAACCATTGTGCTTACGATGGCAGTTACCATCCAACAGCTGCCACAAATAAAGCATTACGAAGGCGGCGGCAGCGCGGTAACAATATCGCCAGCAATGATGGTAATTCGGACGACGCTTGTTTCACCTGCGCCAGACCGACGTTCACATGACACGTGATTTCCCAGAGGCACCTATATGCTACGGAACGGCCGCGTCGAAACGCCCATCTTCAGAGGCAAATTTCGTGTGGTTCACCTCAAATATTCGTCATTGCAGTGGTTTCCGTGTTGGCTTTTTAGCGCATTTTCTCTTTACAGAAAATATGCACTATTGTGCTCGCCATGACCGTCCGTCTGTCTGTCTGTCTGTCTGTCTGTCTGTCTGTCTGTCTGTCCGTCCGTGACTTCACGTTTTCGTCGACGAGAAAATGCGCTATCTGTCACTCACTGCAGTGAGTACTGAGTTATATTTTTTGAAGCTATAGTGTTCTCTCCAAGATAAATATTTTCTTTTTTTATTTTCTATACAAATGTTTTAGACAGTCAGTGGTTGCTCTTTTGTCTCTATGTTTTCAGTCGCTTGATTTAAAATTTATAAAAAACTTGATACCACGAGTTTCATCAATGTGTGAGAGGAGTAATACAATGGGGGGCAGCAAATAATATGTTCTTTATTTTCTATGTAAATGTTTTGACAGTCTGTGGTTATTGCACTTTTGTCTATATTTTCAGTCGCTTGATTTAAAATTTCTGATAAAATTAATACCATGCGTTGCATCAATGTGTGATAGGAGCAATTCAATGGGGCGCAGCAAATGCTCTTAATTAACCTCATTAACTAGAAGCAATACATACTTTTATAGTAGTTCTGCATCCAATGAATCCAATGATTTATGGTCCATTGAATGATTCCTTAATATACAAGCTACATTGAACATATAACATTCATACGTTAGACGATTTCAATAGGCCACCAGGACTTGAGAACCTCGTTCCTGAGCTAAGCTACTTAATTGTTGAACTGTAGCCTTTCCGACATTTCTCCGCATCGCGGTTGCCAGTGGTATACTGTGAAAGGTTTTCATTAATGAAAAACTTCTGTTTCATTTCAAGATTTTTAGTACCCAAAGTATTCTTCGTAATGAAGCTGATAGAATATTTTATAATACAAAACAGATTCTTTATTTAATATGAAATAAACTGTGTTGTTCTATTCTATGAGACCGATGCAATTCTCAAAGTTGCAGAGTAGTTAGAAACTTCTTCCGCATTTCTGTACCCTTGAGCTTGACTAGGGAGAATCACTGTGGAAAACTTCACAATGCATTGTAGCAACAAAGGTGAGAAGTTGTCTACCCTAATTTGGAAATATATGTCTCACTATTTTGTGTTATTCTAGTTTCCAAAATTGCACTTCAATTTTGAACACAAAGTTGTTCAATGCTGAATTATATGATCATAAATCTTTATGATCAAGCAAATTAATTACTATTTTCGCTGGATCATGTCAACTTTCCGCACATTATTTCAATAATAAAATAGTTTTCTTTTGCGCAAATTATATTTATTAATCTCAAATATTATTTTAATTTCACACAGAATGAAATGTTCTCCAAATATTAAACCGCACAACACTATTTTAACACACTTGTATTTAAGTTACGTATGAGAACGCTCAATACATTGCCCCGTTATCTTATATCAAAGCCTTATCAGACGTGGCCTGGAGAGGTCACGCTATCACGTCGAGGTCAGTCGCATGGCTGCCACCAAAACCTACCAAAACAAACCGTCTTCCCCGAGCCCGCCTACCAAGGCCTAGTTTAATGACAGGCTTAATGTGGTTCGGTTGAGTCACATGCTTAAATAGAATAGTCCTTTCAGAGCCGAGCTGTGTCTGTGCTCTTAACTGTGTTTAATTATTAGTGTACGCGATGCGAAGTAAGATTAGATGGGCTTGCTGTCAAACTATTTAGAAATGTTCGCTAATAAATGTTTTTTTACAATTTTTACAATTCTGTCATGCACAGAGTTATACGCACGACCTAGAGGCTTTAGCTTTGCCCCACAACAAGCAAAAAATTCTAAATGAACTAGCAAATACCACCGAACAACCGAATACAATGAAATTGCAAAATTCTTCTTCCCAGAAAAAGTGAGAGGCATTCTGCTCCTTAAATAATTAAACTACGCGTCGACAATTTCAGTGAAATAGTAAACTCCTCTACATTCCTATTCTTTCTGGTCATAATCCTTTTCTATTGGCGCTTAAAAATCAATAATACAGCAATATAGAAATAGGAAGCATTCACGTTAAGTACAATTTCAATGAAACATCATCGCTATTTGAAACATAGAAATCAGTCACTTAATCACGTCACAGAGCTTATGAATAATTTTAAAATGCTATAATTTCATAGATTTGGCTTTCTTGGAGCTTTTAATTACTGCAGATATGTCAAGTAGACCTATTCTGGCATAGGTAAGTTGAGAAAATTAAAAATTATGTCATAAAATAATTCAATACAAATTTTTCGTTAACATTATAGGCAGACGCTCGCTGATGATAACATTGGATAGCTCAGTTCCGATGTCCAGCGGGCAAACCTTGCATGCCCCGAGGATATTGTTTCTCAGACGAAGCTGCTGCAATAAATAGCCTCCCTAAAATAGCCTAGCAGAGCCTAGACAGTGGCTATTCGGCCAGTCGGTATCGCGGGCCTTGCCTGGTATCGGTTTCTTTGTGCCCCGTCGACAGGAGAAACTGCCACGCCCCAGCCGCGAGTCCGGTACAATTTATACGTGTAGCCGAAACTTTGGACTCTTGACAAAATAATAGATTCTTAATTTGCCTTCCCATGTTAATAACTTTGCAAATATCTTGATCAAATAATAAAGTCTGAATCCGTCTGCGCATGTTTCATAACTTTGCAGAAATCGCAAGTAAATGATAGTTTGCGAATTTGGCTAAGCAAGTTTTACAATTTTGCAAAAATTTTAAGCAAACAACAGATTCTGAATTTGCTTGAGCATGTTTTGCAACTTTAAAAAGTGTATAATAACGCATGTACGGAAACATTCAAGAGCAACGCTGGCTCAAAATAACTACAATTTAAACGAACAACAAATTCAACCTGAGCGATCATAACTGTTCCAGCTGCGTTGAACGTTGCAAACACGCTTCTCTCAACAGCATAATTATAAACATCAGCAGCACCACAATCTAAAACAACAAAGTTAAAAGCTATACCAAAATCAAATGCTGGAGCAACTTTCGTTTTCCAGTAGCAGCAAAAAAATGTGTGCGCGTCGTGTAACGTCGCCAAGCGCATTCGCATGTAAATGTTCGTGATAGAAGAAACACCGGCCATTCACATAGGTATTTTTTTCAACGCAGCCTTTCTGATACACCCAAGAAATCAGAAAGCTTGTTCATGTGTGGATCGAAAAATAGCACATGGATCCATGAATACATTTGGGGGTATTATTTTACTTGTTACAGATACAGATTATATACAATCATTCTTTCAACACGACTTTGGTTTTATACTCCAAATGAACACTTTCTACTTTTGTGTTACCAAGAGTCAAAGTCTAATTGCATCAGTTCTCCAATGCTTGCTAAACAATTCTTTATAAGTGATTAATTTCTTGCAACCAGTGACTTTTATCATGGATTAAGTTCAAATTCATTTCCTAGTATCGATATATAAACGAGGTTTTTTATAAAAACTCTAACAAATTTTCCGTCTTTACGTAACGTGATTTTATTACAAAAATGCGTTATAATTGTGTTGGGGGACTACGTCTCTATCACTGTAGCTCGACAACGACCATGCTAAGGTTTGAGTCCAAATGCACATAAGTATTCTCATTATATTTGGTAACATATGACTTTAAAATTGCGTTGTGATCTTGTGGCCCCCTCCTGTCTGTCTCTAAAACAATAATGAATAAATCTCGGATGCATGCACCACCATAGGTGCGGGATGTTCTAAATGATAATGGAAAGATTGATATGACAAAAATTGATAATTACTTATTTGTTTAAATTGATGCCTATCACTCACAATTGGACATATATGCACATCTTGTATGATTTCCAATAAAACGCTTGGATTAACTGAATGTGTTCATGTGAATATTGATTAGTTTATGCTCCCAATACCCTATTGAAGTTCACTCTAGAGCAGGAAATTCGGTCAAGTTCTAAGGTCATAGGTAAAGAAAGTGAACTGAGACACCCACAGAATCCGTGCAATATTAATTTACAGTCATAAAGTTCCACACTCTCAGAATATTAATGTTTTATATTGTCCAAGTAATGACTCAATTTCTGCACGTAGCACTGACATGCATCGTGGCTGGTATAATGGAGAGGGTTCGGATTGCCCACAAAAGTGCAAAAAGTGTATCTATATTTAGATAATGCACTCTAAGTACATGAAGTGGTTCAACTATATCTGCAAACACTCCTGGGTAATAGATTTAATTTGCAACTTCGACCAACTTCAATTTGGGCTTCATAAAGACCAAATGTAGAATGTCATTCTCATCCTTCATGATTACAAACTACATTAACATGATGTTCATAAACAAAAATATATTTTTACCAATTTCCGAGGAAAGTTTTGAAATAGAAATAATTATCTGAAAATTTAATGAACGACATTTGCAGGATAATGTGTAATGTCTAGGTATTCAAGAAATTTGCTTTCGTGGCCATTCTTGATCGGATGACGTGGCCAGCGGCGTCATTGTGTGCTACTGTGCTGTGAGAAAGCACTTGTTGAGTGAGAATAAGTAATTTTAAAAACGCTGGAAATGATTTACTTCCAATTTGGATCTTATTGATTTGCTGGCTTATTGCCATGTAATAATTCGTTTTTATAAGAGCAAATTCACTTGTGTTTTTTATTACCAGTGTTTTACTTTTATGTATAATATATTGTCGTGGAAGCCTTCTCGAAGCTATAGAATGTTTACTTAGATCTCCTGCTATCCAATTTCGATAATTCCATGATCCTATACATATCAAATTAAAGCTAGCGTATGCAGGACGATTGCAAGCCGTATCCTTTCAGCACATTTAGAGTTAGGAAAACCTTTGATGCCAAGGTTTAAATAATTGACTCGTTTGAAGCATTTATTTTGAGGAACGGCGAACAAAAACAACGAAGAACATAAATAATAAATAACATATATAAGAGAAATTTAATTAACATTAAATCTAAGCACAGGTAACGGAGAACATGAATTCATAGTACAGAAGCGGCAGGATAGGCAATGGCTTTCAGTGCAAAAAGCTTCCACTGCTGGTGTCGACTTTCATTACACTGAACATTGCAAGTAAGCCTATAGCTAAGCCGCGAAATGTCGCACCACGCTACGGGATCGTCAGACGCATTCTTAAAACCAAACTTAACACGCTGGTATACTTTTTTCCTTGTTGCTTGCTTTAAGAAGTCTTGTATATCCATACTGAAACATGCAAATTATATTAAATAACTTGGCCTGGGCTTTAGCGACCTCCGCATCGGTGCACTAAGAAATGATATTTACGATTTCCTAAGGCCAAATTTCTGATAAAATGATGTCAAATCCCGAATTAAGTGATACAGATACTTATTTTCTTGCCACATTAGTCTTTCCTGCCAAGCCAGGTAATTTTTTTCGTTTTCTAATTTAATATTCGATCTAAAGATTTCTCCATTCACAGGAATAACAACCCTGCAAGACCTTCGATGCCTGAGCATCATTTGGCACATTTCTCTTAGGAAAACAGCGTCAGTTCGTAATTAATGGTTACGACATGGAGCAAAATAATCCTCATTTGGCGCTTGCAAAAATCGCATAAAAAATTTTAGATCGCTAATTCATTATAAGATTTTACGAAAAGTTATGTTAATTTCATTGTCCCTGCACTGCTAGGATTTCTATAGACAATGAACTTTTTTTTCTTATTATTTTTTTAGAAATCTCGACGAGACGAGATCGCGGTGAGCCTAAAAACCGCTTGACTAATTATCCCGAGGCCTTGCATTGCGACTTTTTGCTTGGCTGTTAAATCGTCCGGCTTGTGTCGTCACAATTGGTGAAGCCGAACGGGCGTCACTCTATTTCTTTTGAGTTCTACCGGTTCAAGAGTTGATTTTACACACAAGGAAAACTATTTGGACA
Organism: Hyalella azteca; assembly: GCF_000764305.2. Classification (NCBI taxonomy): domain Eukaryota; kingdom Metazoa; phylum Arthropoda; class Malacostraca; order Amphipoda; family Hyalellidae; genus Hyalella; species Hyalella azteca. The sequence continues at coordinate 43,837 of NW_025932148.1, read as the reverse complement.
TAATTTGTTTTCCTTCTAAAATGTAGGACCACTCCCTATTAGTGTATATATTATGTTGAAATTACTTACTAAAATATGGCGAACTGCGTGCACAGTATTAAAAGTTAATGTAAGATCAACCTAAGACTTTCATTCATCGTGACGAAAAGAATAGTATCTGTACTTTTTTAACAAATTAGTATTATCATCATTTTACTCTGTTGAAAAGCACGCACCTTAAGGCCCGTTTCCACTATGAGACTCTGCGAGACTGACGATTGAAAAACTGGCTTTTTCAGTCCGGACTGAGGCAGTCCCGACCTTCGAGACTTGAGTGACGGGGAGTCAAGCGCTGTTCAATCTTTAAAGGCCCGTTTACACTACGGGACTGATTCGGAAGGATCGAGACTGGACTGAGACCAATAAGCCACATGGCTGGGCCTCAAAACTGGAGTGAGCGTTCAGACTACGCGCATGTGCTGGGATCAAGACTCACGACTATCGCAGTGCTACCACTCTGCCGCGCGTGACATTTCAGTTACTCGTTTGCCTTTGAAGATGGATCGTGCCAACGAGTAACTTGAAGATTTTGGATTGAAGCCGAAAAAGATGGTTTGAATTCAAAAGTTTTCGGCTATCTATATACCTAATAGCAGTTGTGAAACGCAAAACCTAACCACAACCGCGGTGTAAATGAATCCTCGGCACCTGCTCCAGATTTCAGGGTATCTTTCTTTCTTTTCATCTCTGATATAAATTGATTTCGCAAGGTGTGAATTTTTTTACGAATTTTTTCGATGTTCATAGATGCATCTGATTTCTTCATTTGTTCACTTACTTTTTCTAATGCTTGAAGTCTTAAGATTCTGTCTTTGTAAACCGAACTTTTTACTTTCCATAGGCAAGGTGCCTGTCTATATAACTCAATAAGCCTCTCAGTAACATCTCTGTTCCAGTCTCCGTCATGCGACATTGCAAAGCAAAGTAAATAAACAGGTAATTGTGTGTAAATAGGATAGGAGCGACAGCAACGCACAACCTACTCAGACGGCAGTCAAAGCGACACTCCCGAGATGAGCGGTATTGAGCGCCCGTTGAGCGGCTCATCAGAGATGAGCGGCTCAAAAGAATGAACACTGCTTCATTCGCCGTTGAGCCCGTGTCGATGGTCCGGACTGCCTCAGTCTGGACTGAAAAAGCCAGTTTTTCAGTCGTCAGTCGCGCAGAGTCTCGTAGTGTGAACGGGCCTTACTGGACTTGCGTGACGGGCAATCGTCAGTGTCGCTGTGACTTCCGTTCAAGGAGGTTGTGTGCTGGGCGGGCGCTCCAATAGACGCACCATTGCCTGCCTCTTCGCTTAACTGACGATGTCGCACGACGGAGACTGAAGCAGAGATGTCACTGAAAGGCTTATCGATTTATAGAGAGAGGCACCTTGCTTCTGGCAAGTAAAAAGCTCTTTTTACAGAGACAGAATTTTGAGAATTAGAGAAAATAAGTAAAGAAATGGAGAAATTATATCCATCCACGAACATCGAAAAATGGAAATAATACATCCTAACTTATCATTGACCGATTTTATCTGTTTATTGACATAGATTCACTGGTCCGTCAATTAAAAAATCTTAATTATCTTATTGTACTTACCGTGTGTGTATACTCAGTAAATAGTAAATAAACATATTAACCAACAATGGTAGTAGCATTTGTGAAGCACGCTATGATATCTATCTAAATCTATAGACCAAAAACCAGACATGGTTAAACATTGTGACGTATTTATTACATTTAATTTTCTCGACACATTAAAGGTATAATAAGATAATGCTGTTTCTTAATCCCTTGGTGAATGCATGTTATTACACGGATAAACTATGTTAATGAGAAGTTTGAAACCATTCTTGCGTTTCATAACTGCTATTAGGTAAATAGATCTTTGTTTCCTCCTGTGCATAGTGACAATAGCTAGTAAAAGCAAGAGCGGCAGCGTAATCTATCTTCAAAAGCCAGCGAGTGCGGTAGCCCAGACGGTCAGTCTCAATCCCAGCACACGCACGTAGTGGAAACAAACGCGCACGCCAGTTTTCAAGTCCAGCCGTGTGGCTTATTGGTCTCAGGCCAATCTCAATCCTTCAGAATTAGTCCCGTAGTGGAAACGGGCCTTAATTACTCTCCGATTAGCCCGCAAGTCACCCGAACCTGAAAGCGGAGAATACAAAAAGTCAGCGTGCTCTTTTTAGACCAACCTCTGCACTGATCAATTATTTTAATTGATCGATACAATAAAATGATGTCCTATATTAGTTATTATGTGCTTCCGTAAATTGGAGAATCTATATGACTCTGGCACGGCCGTAAATTCGCATATTCACATAGACTTCACCTCGATCAATCCTATAATCTTAAATTTTCAACCAAAATTCCAATTTCCGTAAATTCCTGGCGTTTAAAATTCTATTTGACTACATAGCTAGGAATGTTATGTTTATTGATCTAGTGTCACCATGTTTGTCATTACACAATTTTGTATGTTTGTTACTCTTCACTCAATGTAATTATTTGTATATATTATTTTTATGTTTTCATTAAAACTTTTTACTCCGCATGTACGGCACTTTCCCCTCAAAATAGTTCTCACCCTCAAAATGAGGGCAATAAATTTCGCTTTCATTGTCACCATGAAACTTAGGATGTGTCAGAGCTACACCACCTTGAAGAGCCACTTCAAATGACCGAATTTTTTTCTATGCTGCAAAGTATCGGTCTTAGGAGGCCTATTTCTCACAGGCCTACGCAGACGCCATAGAACCAACGGGCAATGTTTTCCCAGCCCATGAGAATAGATATAAATGAGGATAGAAGTCAGGAAATACCCACTGGACCTAGAGAATCTACAGTATACTAATAGTCGAATGTTAACAGAAAAGATGACACTTGGATTATTTGACGAGTAAAATCTGCATAAAATCCTGCCAATAACTATATATCGCCAACTACATATTGAAACAATTTTTATTCGAGCCTTCAAGTATTTTAATCAGTGTGATATTCGAATTATGCTTATTACAGTTGTAGATAAACAAAAATAAATTATATTTCTTAAATATACAACGGGTCAAATGAAGTGACGCGTCGGTTGTGAGAAATTCATTGTTCACTATAGTTGCAATTTTTAAAAATTGCACAAGGATTAAAACCGGAGTTTAATCCATGAATGCGATTCAAGAAATAATTATGTAATTACTGCGAACAGAAGCTCAAATGTTGCAAAATATCGTTGCCTGGAAATTAATGATGAGAACCTGAGCTTTAGGCATCGCATGACGATGCTGATGCAAGGTCTAGGCATACCGTACGTATAAATTATATTATATTATAGACATGATCAAAGCCAGACACATGGCGGTAGAGTGACAGGTCTCTAATTCTCAAGCGAGAAGAAGCGCACCACTTATATGGTAGAAATTGGCTTACGTCTTCTAAATTTTGATGTAAATTACAATAAATACAGACATTAAAAAAACAATAATTTGTGCAAAAAGGCGAATTATCAATGGCTTGGATGGAGACTCAAATGTACAAAAATTATACCTGTCATATGTTTGTAATTCTGAGTAAAAACTTTAATTCTAAATGAATATTGAATCAATATATTATAGCTTTGCAATTCTAATATATACAAATTTTCAATGATATATTTCCTATTAACACCGTTTCTCTTCACGTAGGAGAACCGTTTGCTTTTCCATAAACCATGGTGAAGATTTTTTCAATGAGGCAAGACTAATGGAAAGAAATGAAGTATATGATCTTAAATGCAGTCTTTCAGCGATCAGTCTTTTGCGTTGCCATCGAAAGCTTCGGATGATCGATGGAATCGAGCTCCTGTCATTCCTTATTGATCCTTCTCAAGATGCTGGGTAAAATGGCAGGCTTTGCGGACTGCCAAGTCCGCATTAAAGACTTCATGACGTTCAGTTATAACGTAATATTAGAAAAAGGAATTTGTTTAAAATGTTTTTGTCGTATTTTGTTATTTTTCAGGCATGAGTATTTTATGATAATGATAATGTAATTTTAGTTAATGAGTTGTAGAAACTAATTTGTCCATAATTATAATCATTGTGTTACTTTCTTGATGATTTTTGCACAGCTTGTTAAGAAATAATTCAATCAACATTATATACTGTATACATTTGTTCTCCTGCAGTAAGATAGCGAGACTGAGATCCTGTTCATTACTTTAGACACCACCGTCGGGAAGAAAATTAAGAAATAGCATCTCGCAGTAATTCAGTTCAGAAATAGCATCTCGCAGTAGACTATACAGTTCACTGTCTTTTGTTCAAAGCTGCCCAAGGAGCCCATTTGATTGTACTTTGTGTGTACTTTGCGCTCACCTTTTCTAATTCCGCTAGCAGAATTATCGGGATGTGCATCGCGCGGGCGTCTCCACCAGAGGACTCATGGCCTACAGAGCAGAACAAAAGCACTCTTGGAAGGAGTCGGCCATCTTTGTCAAGCAACAATAGGGCTCCTAATTCTCATTGAGCTCTTCTTTCAGAAGGAAAACTCTGCACGTTTTTGAGTCAAAAACTCAACGAGCTGAACACAATGGAATGTGTATGAACTCCTGGCCATGACACCGTCATTTGGCGACAAAAATGCGATTTTATCATTCAAATGTCGGCGTCGGCGCGTCGCTCGTGCGACGTCCTGGCGATCAAAAGCCGGTAGCGCCCCGTGAGGTCCGATGGTGCGCGACAGAAAAAGAAAGCTCCATGTAATGTTGACATTCGAAGTGGAACAAACATTGCAGTTTGGGTGACGATGCACGACGTAAAGAAACTGTAAAATGTTATATCGACGCATGAATTATGAAAAATGTTATATGGAATAACGATACAAGACGCAAAAAGGTGTGTTTATTTTCTCTGTTCAATATAATGACGATGCAAGATTTAAAGAAACTGTGACTAGGAACGTCTTAAACAAACTGTTAAAGGGAATGATGACGGATGACTTAGTGAAAATGTTATATGAAATAAAGATGTCTGACGCAAAAAAAAGTGTTAATTGAAATGACGAATTCCGGCCGGTGGTGAACACACAGTGCTAAGTGTGATGATGATGTATGACGGCAACAAACAGTACCAATGTAATGACCACGTACCATGCAAAAAAACGTAATTTGTCGGAATATCAGGCTCCACGCGCAAACCATTTTGATAATTAAGTAAGTGAAGCATCACGCAAACCAATTTCGTTCTATGGTAAAAAAAAAAACTCAGCACTAATCAACTTATTTACACGAAATCAACACTGTCATATGGGATGACTACGTATGATCCAAACGGCGTGGTGAAAATTTTTTAATCCTAATGCGATATAATCGGGAAAGTTTGCGCTGGTAATGCTGAAACATTAATTTATTAATTAATGTTCAAATTTCCCCCCAAAAAAATCTCTCTATGCTCTACGAATTTGTATGAAAAAAAAACACGAAAATATTGGATTGAATTGATTAATTTATAACTGTTCAATGCATTTCCTAAAGCTAATACTTATGTATGTTATATGTTATACATATACTAAATGCTTCTTGCGAATTTCTTACTGCATGTGCAATGTAAACTACAACAATTGAGAACATTTACGCTAATAGTTGGAATGAAGTGTTATCCTATCAGAAAATTCTTGGAGCTAGAGCTCGGAATTTTATCATGCAAAATTATTCGAATTTTTGCATGCATGCGATGGGAGTGTGCCCTGAACGCTACTTGTATTGCCTGCTACATTCCAGGCTGCACCATTTTTGCAAAATTTGTTGAAAATTTACATATATAATGGATGTGGACTTCTTTACGAATTGCAAAGTTCGTAAAGGGAATCCGCCAAAATTAAAATATTTATGTCATTTTTTCAACGACGACAAATTCCGTACTGATCAACCATTCAATACAGGATCCAGTTTTCTGAGAATGAACTTTTGATATCAGTAATAATCTACTACGATTATCAAAATAAATTTCAACGTTCACATTTTAGAGGAAACTGGTCAAGTTTTCGCTAGGTCTTAAACCCCCGTTGTTATTTTTTTAATTCATTAAATACCTTTAAATAAAATAACTATTTTATAGACTCACGTAAACCATGTTTTCACTCCTCGTTCGTCGTCCCGCAGGTTCTGAGTCCACCGCTCATGTGCGTTCGAAATTCATGCAAATAGGCAGCCGCCCTGCAGGCGAGTCTGAGAGCCGTTCTGGCGCACTGAAGGCACTCTGATTTGAAGCCTCAAGGCGCTCTGGCTCAAGGAAAACGAGAAAACATCATATATATATTCCATGTGGATCATATATGAAATAAAAATCATTTGACTGATGATCTTCAAAGTATACCAGGAGTGACAAAGGAACATTTGAAGGAACAAATTTTCCTGTTTTTTTAAATCTACGTAAAATTTTAACTGTAGGTATCCAAGTGACCGGTTTAAGCATTCAATATTATAAGATTCGAATGGCACTTATAGCAAATAGTCCATATCGGATTCTGAAAAAATTAAATAGCATGCATGAAATTATTCTAATTTTCAAAATTTTTGGCTGCAATAATTTCAATTTGGATCATTTTTATTCAAGATTTTTGAGTTACGCACTGTTATCATCTAAAGAACCTGTACAACAAATACAGCTATTGTTGTCAAATAACGAAGTTTATTGAAATTACAACGTTACCGTTTAGAAGTTCTTTGTAATGGTGAAGGCTCATCAACTTTATTTTCCATTTCACTCACTTACCTCTGCTAATTGGTCGACATTCTCTCCCAAAGTTCAATAAAAACATATCACAGAAAGATATTGGTTATGCGTCTTTCATGGAAGCAACGAAAATAATTTACTCTCAAGCTGAAAAGTTGTCATACAAATTTTTAATTTCACTCACGTCCTTCTTCAAGTATTGTGTTGTTCATGACCTATACAAAAATGTTCGTGGAACATACAAAAATTTCGTGACCCATACAAATAATTCGTGACCCACATCTACAAATCTCGACATCCGGTATGCTGATCGTATTTCATGCCAATGAACGCAATGAGACCATGCTGGCCCATAAGCTCTGGCGATATGTCAGTGTGTCGTACGATGTCCAATGACTGAAAGCCAGCACTGAAAGTCTGATAATGCAACGTTCATTGAAAGAACGTCGCTGTTGAGCGCTGGCACTAAAAGCATGCGTCACAAAGTCCGCGTTCAAAGCGAGCCAAGTTCGCTTCAATAATATTTTCCCTTGCTTGAAGCGATATCTTATCACTGGGTGGTCCATAAAATTTTATACTCACTTCCATAGGTACGTAAAATGACAAGTGAGTGACGGTGGTCGCTCGTGCAAAAAGTGAAGCTGGACCAGCCGAAGAATTCCATCCATAGATTGCGTTTTATACCTAAAACAGCTATCAAAACTTATCAAATTTGGACGCTTATGAAGTTTTAACAAGTTAGGAGGAATGATCGTTTCAAATGAAACTTAAGGATTTAATAATATGAAATCGACCTTCTATATTTTTGTGATCAAATCAAGGTGCCGATACCCCCAGGCATCTGAAATTAATCGACATTTATCAACGTTCATTTTTGAATTTAAGTCGATTAAATGTTGTTTCAACGTTATATGGCTGCAGGTAATAATCAAACGACTGATTCGTAAATGATGCAATTTTCCTCATTTCGACAAATCGTTTTCATTAAAACTCTCTCGAATAAAGACGTACATATATTTTATTGTACCTTCTTCTTGAATTTAATTGTAATCTTTATCTGTAAAAAAGTTTTATCCCGTGAAAGTGTTGCTTCTCATCAAGAATAGTAATAATCATAAATTATTCGACTAAGGCAAAAACATCTTTATAGTATGAACAGCCCGAAATGGAAAATAAAAAATTTAATTCTAAATTAGACGGTAAATTTTCCTCAAGTTTGAACTTATGAAAACATTGACCGTTGAAATGTTCCACATAAATACAGTAATTCGGTGCTCTCTCTCGTAACGTCACGTGTTGGCCATCTCGCGACAAGCATCTGCATTCAGCAGCTGTATGGATGCCGTGCTTAGGATTTATTACCAGCGCTTGAGCCCTGGTACTACACTACATTTCAGCTGCACACACAACAGCCGAAATTTCTATCGCATTGAACTGGTGCAAAGTCATAAGAGTTTGTCACCGCAGCACGGTTAAACAAATAAATGCAGAATAGCATAAAAATGGTGTTTATGAAGAAAATTATGGATTATGATAATTTTTTTTGAACGTTTAACAGTTTCAAATTTATTATTGACAATAGAACAACATAACGCTCAAAGGCGAATTCTGAGTGACAATCTTTAGCTGTTTGCAACTAAGCCATAATATAACATGCCACTGCATTACATTAATGACCCAAGCTGAACATTCTATCAGTGGCTAACGATATTATACAGATATTTATACAGTTCTCAATGCTTGATGCGTTGACGGGTACCAAGTAACTGCTAGCGTCCACTAATCTCCTAAACAAATTAAATTAGGAAACTGACGGCGGGGCAACTTGGATGCACGAATTTGCTGCACAAATGCACTATTCAGAACCGAAGCAGCAACAAAACTTAGTTTTCTTTCGTAAATTCTACACAAGACATGACGGTGGTCAAATATGAACATTTTCAGTCATTATTTATCTTATGCCCCTATTATTTAAAGTTTTAACTAGGTATAGATCACTGCTATCGGTGTTTCTTGGACACTCTTCATCATCCTGCATGGACTTACCTGGTTGCTGGCTGTTCTGAGGTTAGCGAAGAATTTTTCTATAACATATATAAATTTTCTATAGCTGGATAACAGAAGAACTGGGAAAATTTAAAATTCGGTTTCAAGCTAATTGGCTATTGATTTTATTGACCGCAGTTGGAATTTCGAATTTCTGAGTTCCAAATCCAAATTTCCCTGCTATCAAACAATCATATACACTATTGAGTCCCCAAAATTGAAGCAGTTCAGAAATGATTTTCATATCGGTATACCACTTCATTATAATGAATCAGAGCTCGTGATATTTCATTTGCTCTGTACAACATCCCAAGACCTTTGAGTGTCTCCAAATTTAACATGGTCCATCAACTTGCCTTCTTAATTCCATATTAGACTTAAAGTTAGGACATTTTTCTAACTTCAACAAAAATTCCCATCGCTTGTACATCAAAGACCTGGAGTAGGTCGCCAAAAGTCGGCGGATATTGCGTCTCAGATTTGATTTACTCACAGACTCTATGAGTTTTCACAATATTGACTGAAAAGCTCAGCAGATTTTAGTTTCTCAACAAGATCTTCTGATGAAGGAAACGAATAAAACACGAAGTAGAAGTGGTTGGCATTAGGGATTATAAATTTCAGCTTCCATTTATGTTTGCGCCAAAATTTGATTGAAATAAAAAATTTTACAATATACTGGAGTTCAGATAATTTAATAGCATTACCATGCGTTCTGCATGTTGACTGGCTTTAATTATAAGATGAAAAGGTTTCAAATATAACCAGCAATCAGAAACGGGTTCAGACACTTACAATTAATTTCTCGTTGCACGTCGCCTGATTTACTCTAGACTGAAGTACCAAATTATAAGTTGATCTTTAATTTTGGATTCACAAGAACTGAAGAAATCGAGTAATGATTATTTTAACCAATTTCTTCTATAGCGTAAGACCACTTTGCTTAAAGCAGAAAAAATTTCAAGAAAATAGCTAAATTTGTTCTGAAGAAATTTATCAGACCTGTTTGGTATACTCAAATTTGGATTCTTCGTAAATTCTGATGCCGACCACCGTATGGATTTTTCACAGACATTTTTAACGCACGCCTAAGAAAGTTAGACGAGCTGAAGATTTCTTTAAAATTGCAAAGGGATTAAGGCTCGCTCTTGTAAGTGGAAACTGGCGGCACTTAAAACTCCAAGGAAGAAAGAATTTGGGAAAGAGTCAAGCGAACACATAAATGCGGAGCCCTGCATGGGCCACTGACACTAAATTCTGGTTTTGGCACCCTAAAGGAAACTGTATGGAAAATTGGGGTAAAAGTTTAAAGTAAATTTTTCGGTGGGAAGTAATGAGAAGAGAATGTGTAAACATTAAACCTTTGGAAAGGAATCTTGTTTGGCTAAGGAGAATTATAAATGGTACGGTGAATCGGAAAAGTAAGTAACGAGCGAAAAAAGGAGGAATTGTGCTCAAATCAAACTAAACTACATGAGTGAAATCGCTGGAATCAATAATATGAGTGCGACTATTTCATTCAATGATCTGCCTTCAGGTGTAATCTTCTTTATGAAATTTGCTCACGAAAATTTCAACTGAAAATTTTCATATATATTTCTCTGTGGGGAACTTGGTATACAACTTGAGTTTTAGCAGCATAAAATTTTAATTATCAAATCAAACGTCACGCGCATTTCACAATGTTCGCTTATATATTGCGTCACTGTTATGTTATGACCAAAATTTCAAAAGATTTGCGTAGGCATTTTGGAGAGTTTTACGATGTGATGTGACTATCCAAAATTTGCGCGGTATCACAGAATATTCCGCACTTCTTAAGAATATTCTAGAAGTGGGCTTATGAAGCTTGAAAGTCTTGCAGGCTTTCATGTTAACTCATTTATTTAGAACCGAGCTTGAGGCACAAAAAGAATTTTTAGGCTCTCATATTTCAGAAGTTGGTTTAGTTTCACTATACTGACACTGCGTTCTTTTAAATTTACCGTATTTCCCAAATTTCGTACAGAAATGTTCTGGCTGCTAGAAGCAGATTAAGATTAGTATATTTCGGTTGAATTCATTTCCATTTTTCACAGTACTTAAATTCAAAATAGTTCATATTTCACTATAGTAAATAGAGCTGTATATTCTAATTTTCGACCTTAAGTTTCACTTTACAGCTGGCAATTCATTGATACTCCCTTTATATATAAAAAATTGCTTGATATAAAAAATTGCTTTCTCACGACATAAATACTTATATTTTGCGAGAACCTGTGACTTCCTGGCACAAGACTTTGAAGAAACCGACGGCTACTCGGTTTCCAAAGTTAGGTTCGGAAAACATTTGGCCAGGGAGTCCACCAAATGAAAAATTATTTGTTATAGTGATTAAAATCAAACCAGTCAACCCACTACCGGCTAGCCAGTTTTCTGCTCCTTTGTTTTTTCGAACCTCAATCCGCGGCTCTCCTCAAGCTTCTTATTTGGAGGCCTGCAGCCTTGAATAGACTTGGCAAACTTTGAAAGAAGTCGCCTGGGAAATGACTCTTCTTTATATGAGACTTATACAGTGAAAATAATGTGATTATAACGGATGATGACGATATTAAACCCTCTAAAACCTTTGTGTAGTATAGAGGCCTTTGTATTCGATTCAACAATAGTGATGATGATGTATGCGACGTCATATTTACCGGAAAAAAATTGATCGGAAGTAATTCATATTTAGTCCTGAAAATTTCATTATATAACATATATATATAAAAGTGAGGTTGCAATTCAACCTCTGAATTTCGAGTATAAACGTTTGATGCGAGACATTTAACAGGGAAAACTAGTTATTTGCGTATTAGTAAACTAGTATTACGTTACACAATTTGATAACCAAAAAAATACAATGTCGATCAGCCTAGATCCTGCTCACCTTCCGACCGAGAAAATCCCTGACAAAACCGAAAAAACGACTCGTGTTAATAATCCGCGCCCGGAAGATTCTATATAGTCTGACTAATGCAATTTATCCGAACGGTAATAGTATTAGTTCCTAAAACGATGGGCTTAGACAACTTAGCACAACTCTAAACATTTTTTCAAAAGAACAATCATACCATGTGCAATAACCCTGGCGATCAACATGTTTTTGTAGGAAATCGTACGTAAGATGTCCTGGACATCGTACGTAAGAAGTCTTCCGTCTCTGAATTAAATATGTTTTCTTATTATCCCTTCTCCTTCATCAATTCTAAGATAGACGGGAATAGAATCAAAACGAAGTTTCAACGTACAGAAGTGGCGCCCGTAATGATAATGTATCCTAAAAAGGGCGTTGTTCTTGCTTGATGTTTAGGCATTTTTGTTCATCCGCTGGCAGAATTCTCTTTACAAATCAATATGTGTTTCATAAGCTATAGCATTATAGGAAGCGTGAGCTGACTATCATGAGCTGGCTAACTAATTTTTCAACCAATTCACCGAATTTAATTTAGTGCTCAGGGACCTGCAGATCAAATATTTCTTATGCCATTTGACTTCATTAGCTCCTACATCTTCGATTTCTTAGCTCCATATCAAATGTTCATGAATACGTCTAACTCAATTAACGTCCTCCTGATACTCAGGAGTTACATAGCATCGTGAGGACAAAACATTATCCAGAAAAAAACTTGAATATGAGTCATCCTACAGTGTGGTTCTGTACAAATTATTCATGTCGAAAAAGCTGTTTCAATAATTGGCCGGATATCCTCCAAAGTGTTCCCATGCAGAATCCTACCGAATTCGCGATTTCCATAATGTCTTGGAGGAGTAAACTAAGTCCCTCATAATCATCTCGATTAATTTAAACATTAATCGTATTTGCGTGTAATGATACGGGTATCGACATTCTAAAAAACTGTTTGCGAACATTAACGGCATTAAATAATTCGATATGATGCCATTAGGTTACTCTGGCAGAAAATTACATTTTGCAATTATTTCAGAGAATGTAATTATTTTCATTCATTAGTTTGATTGTGGCACTTAGGTTCATCACTAATGCCGCGTGTCGGCATACATCTCTCGTTGCGTTTTCATTACCAATAAAACTCGATGTTCTTTGTATTTACATTTCCAATATCGTGATAATTTGCTACGATTTTTAGATTCATGTGCTACTTATATTGCTGGAAAAGTCTGGAGCTCAGAAATTGACATTATTCAAGAGTGGGCATGAATAGTGTTATCACGCAGTCATCGATTTAATCCACCAGGCCGAGCGCAAAGTCTTATTGAATGTTGAAGGAGTTCCTAAGATGCATCCCGAACTTTGTTTCTTTTCAGAATTTTTTAAACAGAATTTATCACCAAATAAGTGTTCCTAATCCTGGATTAATTGAAGCTGAATTTTATCACTGTCAGAGATTGTATCAAACAATGCTTGTAATAGTTCATTGTTCATTTACTTTACTTACTTCATTGTTCAATAGTACTTTATGATGTGCCTTCCGCTAAGAAACATTTTTAAATGCAACTTATAGAGTTCGATCTCAAATTATTCGTACGCGGAATGTTTAATCAGTTTATATCAAACATTGATAAATCTCGTATATTTTTTTTCTCGTATATATTTTTCGAAGTCTATTCAGGTTTTAAACTTTCGATAGGTAGCGCAATTTGTGAAAAGAAATAAAATATCTCGAAAAACAAAAGCTAACTCGTAAATTTTTCATTCTGTTTTTTTTTTGTAAATTTTTCGTGCAGCTAGAAATGCGGTAAAACCACTCTAAAAGCTTACATGAAGTATGATGCAAGGCAAGCCTTAATTAGAGTGCACTGCCTATGAGATCTACGGTCAGAGATTGAAATTTTTCCTCTCTATTCTATTTTGACGAGCATCATAAACTATTCAATAGTTATGTGGAAATTCGCTCGTACATGCAGAAAGACTGTCACCGTATAATAATATGTTAATATGTTTTTAGCACTCCCTTAGGGTAAAAATGTTTAGGTAAAATAGGATAAAAATTTTCACATCCTTTTCAAAATATTGACACAAGATCTTGTGTCGTAAACTAAAGACAGTTTTCCTCAGTTTAATCGTTTGCATGCGTTAATAATTACTGTATATATGCATTTAAAAATTATAAACAATTTTTGCCTGTGGTTACAACTAATACGGAATGAAAAAATTCTTTCGCTTCTATTTCATAGTAACGACGAAGCAAATAAAATTCCCTTTATAACGAAGTAAAAGGCGGTTACTGAAGCATCAGTCCTGAAGTGAAGCCTTCTGAGCTACCCTTTGATTGCTCGCCACTTCCTAGCGCCGCACTCCAACACATCTAGAAAAACCCTTCGAAACACATTATTTCTGTGTAAAACTTTTTCTGTGTAAAGATAAGGCTTAAAAGGCTCTAAAAAAGCTTTTCCATTCTCTAAAAATTTGATCATACAATCGAGATTCGTCTTGGCAGGAATGTTTCAAAGAATTCGCATATTTTTCTACTCTTGTGCCGATAATCTTGTACGGTGAGATGACGTTGCCAGCCATTGTGTCGAAAATGTATCATGAATGAAAATTTGTTTCTGAATTCGTAATTGAAGCGTTCAAATTTACGCTGTAAAAGCAGTTATATGAGCAGTTACGAGGTTTATAGAGAAACAAGAAAAAATATTTGATCAAAAATATATTTTACGTTAAATTTCTACTGATCACTGCATATCCAGTTAAAATTTAAAGTTCTTTAGAGACCTTTCGGTCGCTACTCTCGCCTAAGAGGTGAATCATGGGGTGAACGGCTGACTTTTGTATTCAGCCGTTGAATAGGAGCTACTTGGGTGGTTCCATGCTGAAAAATATAAGTGTCAAATGACACACGAAATCAGCGACTGTTCAGCCCGCCCCATGCATACCCTGCTCAGCAGCTGGCATGGACTCTTACCCAGTTAAAATTTTGAGCTGAGACCGGCGCCGGGTTTAGCCGGGCTGGTCGCGCTTTAGCAGGATGGAGCCGTGAAACTATAACCGGCCATCTATCCCTAAAACGGCGCTGCGCCATGGCTATAGCGCGAGCGTGACAATCCTCTACCTTACCCTGACGCTACATGTGCATTCTGCACCTACTAACTTATCAACACGCAAACGTTTCAACACTTCTGCATTGTGTCAACATGATTGCGTTGGGTCATTATATGTATATGTTTCGCTCACGCGAGTGTTGCATGAGGTTCCACACCCCACGCGAGCTGCGCGTGTCGGTCAGAGGGCGAGCTTTGCGTGTGCATAGCAAAATACGCGGGCATTGCGTTATTATCAACACGTTTGCGTTACTTTTGTGTCAATAGGTTTGCAACTAGTGTCCGCCTACACGAGTCTTCAGCAGAGCATGCGTGAACTGCGTTATCTTCAATGCTCGATTTAAAGCGAAAATTGCTTTCTGTAAATACGCTTCCGTTACGCTGATGTCAACACGTGTGTGTCATGTTCAAGCGATACGCTTGCATTTTTTTTTTCATCAACACGCGCAAATTACTTTTATTATAATGGCTTCAACATCCACGCTTCGGAGGCAATGTGCTCAAATAAACCCCATAATTTTACTCCCCGTCCACTGGTGGGTTTACCCACCAGAGTCGGCGAGTGGAGACGCGGCGGTGGCGTGAGTAGTCTGGTGCATTTCGTCTCGTACGGATGATGATTGAGCCATGTTCTTCATTTCAATCGTGTAATCTTAGTGTGATAGTGGGGTAGATGAATTAAAAATAATTCAGTTTTAAAGACTGAACATGTAAATTTGGGAATTATTAGAAACACCAACTCCTAAGTATTTAATGTCCAGTACTTTCTAACGTGAAGTTTTTGACGGTTGTAATACAAGGCAGCGAGACGTTCAAGAACACACGGTAGAGCTTCAAGGGTTTCTCTGTTATAGAAATTTATAACGTGGCATATATGTTGGCACGAGCGTGTTATTTCAGCTCGCTCGTGTTCATATACTGCTGGTTTTGATTTCTAATTCACCGTGATAGCTGGGTCGATTTGCGGAACCGTAAGTGTAAAATTCTCTACAGTCTACTACGTTGATGCGTTTTGAAACGGCATGTATTAGTCTTCACGACCCGTGAAGACCCGGGTCGTGATTTGAATAGTCACAAATTCTCTATGTAATTTCAGCGATATTGACCTTTACAACCGCTGGAGACCGAATTTCATTGCCCCAAGTAAAACAATTGATCGAAACTTTCAGGTGACGTATCGCAAAAAGGACAGTTACTAGGAAATTATTCTGGATGTTACGCAGTGCATGCAAAAAGAAATAAGAATGCCAGCCGATTGCGCCTTGAATTGCATTACCGCGATTAATTTATCGTGTTTTTAGTATTCCATCCTTGGAAATAAAGGGATGAGCTATCATATTTTAATCACGCTATTTGGAATGGTTTCTGCGTTAAAAGTCCATGCAATAAAAAGCCTTGTAGATACACTAGGCTGTTGCTTGTGAATGTTGTGAGAGAACTTTGAGGATTGATCATTGCGTGAAAATGCTTAGTACTTTCGTATATACATGTGATGGAAAATTTGGTACGCGTGTATGTGAGAGAATGTTTTATGCTGGTAATAGTTTAAGAATGTCTGTTTGGGCAAAATGGAAGAATGTTGAATTCTGGTGAATGTTAGAGAATGTTTGATTGTGGGTGATGTGGGAACTTGGAGTTCATAGTTGTATTAACTGGTATTATTCTCGGCTCAAGTTCTTGTTTCTTTGCCATTTTTGTCTAGACTGCATATACAAAGCGTAAAGAGAGTCAAATGCCTCTCTATTCCACCCAGAGTATGGTATTTTTACCGCACTTTCCAGATTTTACCGCACTCCATCTCGAAGCTATTAGTTGCCAAGTATGCGCGTTCCGCACGCGCCCCACGGTCGCCAGGGAAGAGACCAGGGGCCGTATTATCAAAACTTCGTAAGTACGCAAAACCGACTTACGAGTGGCGTTGCTATGACAACGTAATACTAGCGGTGGTATTATAAAAACATTTGCGCGGGAAAAATTTGCGCGGGGGAAAAAATTAGGCTTTTAGCTAAGACTTGCGTACGAAAGTTTTGATAATGCCAAAATTAGGGTGTATTTACGTGCCACAGAATTTTTTTGTCGTAAGTACAAAAAGTTACGAAGTTTTGATAATCCGGCCCCAGACTCTAATTGGGCATTCATTTCGCGCGTAAAACCAGAGAGAAAAAAAAGAGGACATAGAGACGCTAATTTACGTGCTGGGTGAGCTTATTGTGTCTCTAATTCAGAAACTATCCACCTCCTCCCCATCAATTCCGATCGGGTATATGCTGGTATAACTCGCCATTCATTCTCCTTGAGACTAAATAATTGTCTATTACGCACAATACTTCTTATCTTAAATGAAAGATCTAATCAGAGATAATTCAAACATCCGCTGATTAATACTGTGTATAGCACATTGGACACATTTTCTAGGTTTGTCTGGTCGTCACCAGGATACCATTTTCTCGCGAATTGTCATTTCGATCCCTAATACTGGATCCAATTATGCACACGTTAAGTTTTATGCTGTAAATAGGTATACATATAGATGTTACAAATAAACTATTTTTCTAGAGAAATTTCAATAAAGGTATTTCTATTTTTTCTAAGTAAACATTGCGAAAAAAACTTAGCGAAGTAATTTGCGCGAATGATATATATATATATATATATGAACTCAAGCTGAAAGTTACCTTAAAAATGGTATTCAGTAACCACTATATACGTCCTTTTTAAATCGAAACTGGAAGAAAAATGACTATTACTGAGTCACTTATGCATTATTGCTTGTAAAAATTTCATTGCGCTTTCAAAACTGTAATTTTTATGATATAATATGTGTCAGCTTTTTGCGCAAATTGTATACTTTTTTCGAAATATTGCGAAATAATCTTTTTAAAGACTTATTTTACGCATATCTTTTCACGAGTTGGCGTACACCTTCTGATACTTTGAATAGCTTTACGACACGCAGGATACCAAACAATTCAACGTCAACATTCCAGTCGCAAACTCGCGCACGAAAGAACTGAACTTGCAAAGAGACTAAAGATTTCCCCCACTCTCACAAATCTCTCACTAAACTCCGCAGACCTAAATAAGAGGTCGTAGAAGCTCAAGGGTTTGGAGTATTGTAAATTAAAGGAAATACGATTAAGGAGTATTTATTGATTAAATACATACTAATACCAACTGCTTTTCGTTGTCAAACGTTACAGGACGTTCATCGAAAAAGTGAGTAAAGAAAGAAATTACTCCGATTTGTCCGAAAATTTTCTATCATAAATTTGTTTATGTAGTTGTAGTGGATCAGAAGTAGTCAGATTAGTGTGTTATATTTTGTCGTTTAATTCATCATCTATTTTTCTGCAACTCCGATAATACCACATTCAACATCGCACATTCTTTTTTTCAGCTTTAAATAGTTTAATGCACGCATAATCGATGCTTATCAGAGTAATTAAAACAACTTTGAATTACACAATTCAGGTACAAAATAATAATGTGATAGCATCAACCCTGAAAACTGGATGGGATTAATGGGAGAAAAATTTTCTTTTGGCTAGAGAGAAAATTTTTTTTGGGCTTTTTTTTTCTTCCAGCAAACAAAATATTTTTCAGAAGAAAATCGAATATTTTTATAATCAAAGTTTTCCAACATGTGACTGAAACTATGAAAATGAAATTTAAACTGCAGCAGAGCGCGCTTGTATATGAAGAAAACAAACCTGAAGTTTCGCTTTCTTTTTTACCTATAGCTTCCTCTCTCACGTTTCAAGAAGATCACAAACCTGATAAAGGTATAAATCACTGCACTGGGCATAAATTATTCCAGGACAGCGGAGGGGTCTAGCGTATTAGCTAGACTCCAGCCAGAGCGTTCTGAATTTAACGGAAATTATTGTTCAAAAAGTCGCTGATCAAACAGTTCGTTGTCCGCGCGACCGACGTTTACTGTTGGCATGCGAGGGGAATCAAGCAAACGAATTGATTGCTAAAATATTATATTTAAGTTGCGCGTTTCAAACTGTAAATCCGTTAACTGGTTAATTAAGTAAACAAAGCAGGTTAAGCCGGGGTTGGAAGAAAATTCTTGGAACGGTTTCTTCTTAAACGCTTCTCTTTTTCACAAATCTAAAAAATTCCTTTTAAAGCAGGTGGTAGTAACGTTTTTTATCTACGTCAAAATTTCTGGCTTGGATTTGAAACCACTCCTATTTACCCAGTATTTTACTGGATTCCAAAATATTGATAAAAGTAACAGAAACATGAACATGTCAGACATTTCGATCTCCGATGAAAGGACTACAAGGTAGAGCGAGAACTTAGTAACGCTTAGTAGCAGCCACCTTAGTGCGCCAACTATTGCCCGTGGTTAGCTTTGGTCTCTGCTTTTCTATTTTTGGGATAATTGTTACTTTGTCTACTTTAAGGCAAGTCCTTTATCAAGGCAAATTCCCATTTTACATTACCATAATGTAGTAAGAAATTCTTTAAACAATTCATGATACGAACCATCAATATGATTAACTCAAGATAAAAAAAATCATAACTCATTTCATTGTAAGACACAGTTTCGTATTTCGTGTAGATCAACTCAGTGGCCAATCTATGTATTAGCCTGACAAGATGTCTATGATCATCTGCCCGGTCACATGTCAAATCGATAAGCTAATAGGCTGTCCGGGATATTCGGAAATGTTCCGGGCCACATTTATGCAAAATAGTGAGTAATAGAGCATTAAATTAAATTTGCGCCGGATGAACGATGCATTTGTCTATCAGAGAAGATCTAAAATCTAAACCGGAGCTTTCTTAGTGCGTCCAAAATAATTTTCGATGCAAACTGATGAAAATAGAGTCAGAAAATAAATATAACTGACGAATAAGCAACATTCTATCTCCATGGTAACCGTGAACAAGGTCACGCGTCTCGCTGCACATTGCCAAATGAAATTGATTTACCGCTTTGGTTACAGAGGAGTAATTTTTAGAGTAATTTTTGCTTTCCTTTATTAGTGTATTTATTATTATTGGTAAATCTTTACGCCCACAACTTAATATAAAAAAATTATTTTGAATAAGGTATTTTTCTTCGGTTTTAAAGTCATTCACTTGTTCCAACTTGTTTTAAAACCGAGTCGATGAATGAATATTTAGTTCCGGTTAGATTTCATGAACAAAAACACAAAGTTGTGCTTCGTAAATCAACAATCATTTGGAAATTAGTAATCTTCTTGGTATTACCTACGGCAACGGTATTAGATAATAAATATAAAAATATTGATATTATATATCTATATTATTATTACGCATATATTTGTATTACCTGCATCTCAATGATATTACACACGTCAATGACAAAATGTCCAAAATGGACATCAATGACAAAATGTCCAATGACAAAATGAGTAATGAGCTCAGCCAACGCAAATATTTGACTTCCCAATATAAAGCTGTTGCAGGAACTTTAACTAACATTCATGAAAAGGTCACTGGAATCTTGTAATATATTTAAAAGCTGGTAAACATTCCATTAGCTCTACGAACCTCTGATCAAACAGTGATAGCAGCAGCAAATGTAATGGGCAAAAAATATTTCCTGCGGCGAAGCGACTGCAACCCATTAAGTTTAATTAAGAACACGACGCGTTATAAAAATTTAACTGAATTCAACCGAAAATTGCAATTGTTTTTATATCAATTTTGATCTAGTAAATAAAGAAATGGAATGTGTTATGGGAAAACGAATGTTCAAATTGTTGATCCGTGCAAAGAGAGTAACTCGTCCAACTTTTTACTACTGCAATAAGTTGTTATTACGGCTATCATATAAATTTATACTTTGTATGATTATTGAGTACATAAATCATCTCAGCCGCAGAAAACGAACCAAAAATTACAATCGATGTACTGAGTAATTATTGTCAGAGACAGCCACGTTAATGATTAATAACATAACATAACATAACATAATGATGTCGGCGCTGAAATGTAGGCCTGATGTGGCCTGTCGCCGATTCTTTTCCTTTTCGTGCCTTGTTCATAGATCTAATCTCGTGTCATTTGACCGGATCTTTTCATGACTGGCGATAGTTTGAAGTAGCTACTAGACTTCCACCGGGTTCGATAAGGAGCTAGGCATTTCAAATCTGAACATATATTTTTCCATAGCTTTATCTAGTCTGTTCTTGAACGCGTTCATACTTGGAGCACCGAGATCTTTTTCCACACTAGACTTTTCAATCATTACTCTCTCGTTGCAATCATGTCTTCTCATACTGTAATCTTGCTGTTCATTGTTCTTCCCGAGGTGAAGTACTTAATGAGCTGACTTTGGATCTAGCTAAAATGTAAATTTGTAATTACGTAGATATTTAAATTATTTCATATAAATTTAATTTTATAGAGTACTTGCCGATGATTTAACGTCAACCAGATTTAAGGAGGTTAACATAAAAATTTTCATATTCTTGGCTAATTTTTCTCCAAATATACACTCCGTGATATATTCCAGCTTCGGTGATTACAACCTTAGAAAAATTAAATTTGCCACGGAGTTCTCAATTTTAATTTGACAGATATGCTCTTATATGGATTGGGATTTCCTCTGAGTTTAACCTCAAACCAACCACGCATATATTAAAATACCATTCCTTTCAATATGTTAAGGCATATTTTGTTATCATTAATTATCATGTTAATTGTGCTGAAATTAGAATGTCAGAACTGGATTAATTTTATTCTACAACTTATTATCATCAAAATTTATTTTTGCGCAAAAGAATTATGAGAGTCGGCTAGGCAATATTTTGCGTTTATTTTGCTTGATGAAAATGTGAAAGTTTTGCCATCGTTATTCTTCAAATATTGACAAGATTAAAATTGTATATATGATTTATTCACTCGTATCTAAACAATAATTATCTCCCTTCTGTCATATTTATATGAAATGTTGTATTATACAATTATATTACTTTGTTATTAATTAATATATGGTCAAATTTTTAGCCATTGACAGCGCGCAATTATAACAAATCGGACTATATGCTGCATTACTCTATCAAATCTTAAGCTCAGCATTAAAATAATTCTCTCAAGAAATTACTTCAATTCTTTATGAACAAATCGCGTTCGGATCTTTCAATTCCCTACTATTTAATAGTTGCATGTTAATTCCCAGACATTTCCATCGTTGCATTTCATAAATAAATCATATCGAACCGTGCATGTAAATGAAGTCTGCATTAGTAGCAAATAAACAAAGAAAATGTAAAGTGCCTAAACTTTCAAATTGTATTATTTTTTGAAAATTTCAACTGAGAAAAACTTGTTTATTGAACAACCAAACAATATTTCAAGACCTGATGTTTAGGGCTTCATTTCATGCAAGCGTACAATTAACAGCATTCAAAATTGGCCTGAAACTGAAGGACATGCACAGAACTCTGACGAACCAGTTCTCGTTAGCTGATATTTTGCAAATATCAGGCTTATAAAACGATCCTTGTTCCTTTCGTCTTCGTAAAAGTGAGTCAATTCTTCCAAGAGCCCTCGCAACATCGCCCTCTGGCATAACTTCTCGTGAGTCTGGCATTCCTTAACCTCTTGAAAATCCGAGATCCTTGAGCGCGCAAACTTTGAACAAAGATCTCTCGTGACAAGGGCGCTCGGTTGATCCGATGGATTATTACACAAAAAGTTAGGTAATCTCACATAAAGAATTTTTAAGGTAGTTACATCGAACAAATATACTTTTATGAATTGCATTTACATATTTAAAACACTTGATAGATCACTCAAAGGGATGGAAAATCTTAAAAGGGATGATAAATGATATATATGCAGTTCTTTTTATTTCTTTAACAAAAATTGAATATCACAACAGGTGAATAATATATAAATTTATACAACTCATAATTATTTACGCTCACGAATATATTTCCTAGAACGATGTCTGATCATAATAATTTATTTACAATCTCATTCAATTCTAAAACTTCAGTTGAATTTTCAGGTAAAACGATAAATAACATTAAGCGAATCAGGGTTTAATAAAATTTAAATTGTCTCATTAGCACCCACTCTAAATTTACTAAGAAGGGCTGTGAATTAGGCAAAATGGCATATCGAAAGATTGACAGTCCCCCTTAATTTACTCAGAACCTGGAGACTACCTAATGGGAAACTGTCTCTACTGGATGTGTTCTCTCTGCAAGTATGCCCGAGCACCTAACACGGTTACAGTCACGATCCCACCGCTTGAGGCAGTCCTCCCTTGCACTCAATTAATGCTGATCCGCAAGGCAGACGAGCGCTGAGCCGCTAAGCTCTGTGGCTTGCGCCGCTGATCGCTGCATGCCCGCAATTGACGGCACTTACTGAGCCTGTTTGTGGAGGCTCGTTCCGTTCGGGTTAAAATCCTTCAAAACTTTAGTTATGTAATTGTTTTCAAATGTAGATGAAAAATGTGAAAACAATTCTTACACTCGTGTAGGGTAAGACAATTCAAAGTGAATATATTTTGCTGAAATTTGAGCAGAGGACGGGAATCGTATCAAATTTCATGCAGAGAATTCGGATGAAAAAAATGTGAAATCTTCAACAGTCTTCAAATCCTTAACATCCAGAGTTCTTAACATTCTGTACGAAACATATAAGAATGCGAAAATTATGGAACACCCCATTACTGTTTTAGCATGGAAATTGCAATTAGAAATATTATAATTATTTCGGCAAATAATTATGTGATATTTATTCACAGGACACAATACTGGAGTGATGATCAATAACAATAATGATTCTTCGGTATTTTTGTAACACTAAGTAATTCTCGATACATTCAAGATATTCATGAATTACAAACAAACACAAGAACACATGAACTTCCTTTGGGATATTCTTGTTAATGTTGCGGATGACAACTCCCTTGTAAAGGATATTCTGTCGTCACAGTTTACACAGATGTCACCGACATTCTGCTATTCTGTTTACGGCAGTGAGGCTAGTGCTTGTCACCCTGAGTCTGTTGGACAGATTTACTGCCTTGCGTCCCTGTGAAGTTGAGATAATTTATGCCGTGCTCAGATTGCTGCCTGACGGAAGAGACAGGCGCGCATGGAGAACGAGCATAACTGAGGCTCCGCAGCAGACACGTTTGTGTGTTTTCCGGGACAATTTACTAGTCGGCGAAATTTTGTTTACAGTCCCAGTAATTAAATTTTTAATTTACATTTGTGCAGTAAGTTCGAAAATTCGAGAGTGAAACATATTTTCTTTAATTGAAATTATTTTAGATATTATTATGTATGGCGCATCTTTTTTTGAATAGAATTCTTGTAACTTTTATAATATCCTGCTCTTTAGGATTTAAACTTATATGCCCCGACAAGGTTTTTAGTGGAAATAATAATCGAATGTTGGGATTACGGATGCTGGACTGCATATTTTTCGCTGTCAGTGATCATAACATCTTAATACACAATATTTCAGTATAATATCCGATTATTCGATATTTCAAAGATTGTTAGATTATTTAATATTTCAATAGATTACTCGTTTTTTTTAACTCAAAATTGCCAAAATTTTATTCTGTGCCTTATCTCAATTTCTACTTAAAGAAATGAATGCTCAATTCACCCATTGGAGATTTAAATCATTCCCACATCAATTGGTGTTTCGTGTTTCTGGTGGAACAACATTAATTAACGTGTTGATATACCAAATCATTTGTCTCTTGATAAGATTCTTTACAGCTTTACCGAACCCAACATTACCCAGTCACGTTGCGGTCCCGAATTTTGATTTGTTTCAATTATGTCCCCAAAAATCCTCTTAATTTCGAGGAGAACGAGATTAAGACTTTTTTAAGATGGGAAGCACAGTCACTTTGACTAGAATACTAAGCCTTGTCTACTCGATATGACTTGCTGCTGTCGGTAACGAATGTGTTAATAATATTACAAAGGTCTCGCCGGCCATCAATCAACGGATATAAATTATTGCAGTGAAAATCTAAAATAATTCTTTGCTCAGATTTTCTTTACTACATTTTCATTCAGGCAGGAAATTTCAGAATTATTGACAATCAGAGGAGATAATGAAATTTCAGGAGCAATCTCCGCAGACTTTACTGTTTGCAGACTCCCACAGCTCCTACTAATCAGCTGTCTGTGCCTCATTGAAAACGAACATAAACTTTTTTCTCTCTATTCGAAAAAGTATTTATTCATCAGGAACCGTACTTTTGATGCTAGAGATTCCTAATAAGTATGTTAATGCGTGTTGTTTTTGAAGTGGTTTCGGAACTTTTTAGGAGTAACATATTTTCCGACCCCTATCATGTACGCGAATGCAAATACTATTTTGAAGCTTTATGTAGCTCTACACCAACATTTGAAGCTGTGTTAAACAAATCAATTTCTTGACGTTTAAATAAATACCGATAACCGCGTTCTAATCTCTACCTAGTAACTGTTGCTACGCTGCAAAAAAGTAGCTTCTGCTATTTCCTCCTACACCGCAGCGAGTGAAACAACTGTAGACTACTCCTTTTACAGCAGCTACATCATGCAGACGTATAAGCGACACTCCAGCCATTTCTGCTAGGAACTCCAGTTATGACTTACCTACATAACGTGTACTATAGTACATCCCAGAACCACTGTGATGTCGTCTCCATGGAACTACAATTGGGCACGTCCAACGAGCGATCTTAAAGGAGATATTCTCGCGGTCTGTGCCTGTGTGCTGTAGCGGAAGCGTCCAGGAATGTGCTCGAAGAAATTCCAGTTCATAGGCGAGATCAAATTATGTGTTTTCATAGGCTGATCCCACTTTATTTCAATGACCGGTGTCATTCCCGTCGCTGTTAAACCCGTTTGTTGTTGTCATTCAATCTCGCCCAATGCCGATTATGGGCATTTGACTGGAGTATATTTTCACTCTATAACATTTTTTTATTCAATCATAAAATTAATCATTCAAGATTCATTGAAGAGGTATTTTATACCTATAAAATACCTCTTACATGAAATAATTTATAATTTATCGTACCATATCATGTAAATAGGTTGCATATAATCATCAAACAGTGTCAGGGTGGCTAATAGGCAACCCAAATAATATTTAAGCAGCCATGTAATAGATGAGAAACGTTAAAGTTATGTGAATTACTGCTGCATAATTGCCTAATTTTCAGTTGAATACGAAAAATATAATTATTTTCTTTCATTGCATATTCGTCTGTTTTATGCTTTGAATTAACATATTTTTAGTATATTGGTAATTTTTCTCAATAAATGGTATAGATATTGAGAGTGGCTAAGTTTAACCATGCAAAATAATTCATAATCTTTATGAGCTTGAGAACAAACCAGACACAGAGAATTATTAACTTTAACCACAAATTTTCCCTTTACCTAGTTAATTTTGTCTGTAAAAAACGTTCATTGATCGACGTGGTATGTAAATTAATTATCAGTGAAAATATAATTGTTAGACTGATATTTCGCATGGAATTTTTTCGATTGCTCATATTTCTTATTTTATGTAGCCTTCTTTTTTAGTATACAGGGATCGAGATCGGTTTGTACTCTGCAGCAGGTTTCATACAACCAAAAAATATGTTAATAAAATTTTATGTACAGCAACTTTTAGCTACTAAAATGCTGAACAGCCCGATTAATAATTAGAATTGAAAAATTTTGAAATGCAATGAGAATGCAATGAGGTATATAGAATCAGAAACCGGCATTCTCTTAACATTGTTGATTGCCAAGAAATTTTAGCAATGGTGGGTATCGGTAAAAAGTAGTTTTTCTAGTTTTTTCAGAAATCCACCCAGGCTGCACTAGTTAAATTAAACTGTTGAAAATTCAAGCGTATTATGAGATTTAGAGATATTCTAATGATGCAGGCGCCCTTTTAGCAGATCGAACGAAAGGGCTGCCGTGTAGCAATGAGAAAGGCCAGCATAAAACTTAAATGAGCTCAGTCCACTGCAATAACTGTGATCGTCAATTTTTAAAACGACAGATCTAAGGAACTTGCAGATCTTTAGCTGTGTTTAATTTAACATTAATTAAACATAGTTGATTCAACTTAAATGCACAGGAAGATGTGGCTTCAATTTATACTTTCGAGAAGTCGCATCAATGAAATTTCAGTCCATCTATCATACGCAGCTTAGGATGAACATCGTCATGCGTCACCTATAATGCGAAAATTACACATCTGGACGAACTCAAATGTCTAAATAATTTAGCTAATCGGATAAAGCATCCAAAGATTGAGCACTCATTATCTCCAACCAGCGTTACAGTGAAATTTAAGGGGATTGAATTGGCACTGAACTATTAAGTCGCATTTTATGCATTCTAAGATCCCCATTACATCAACCAATTCCAAAATGATTACCTTGGAACGATGCAATGTAAATTCAAGCAACATTTTGACTGAAGGGGTTATACGCTTGTTTGACTGCGACTGTCAGTGCCAGACTGAATCGAAACTGCTGAATGTTCAATTTCACTTTGAAGCTATTTCATAGCCGGAACTTCTAAAAACTTTGGCTTGCTACAACATCAGCGGCAACGCAGCAGATGCAGCAGTATAGCAACAGTAGCAACACATATCTGTCTTGCACTCAATAAAGTTCGATAGCATTCTTACCTGCTTGTAGCTATACAGTGAAAATATCCCATTGTTCAAAGCAAAAGCGCTACCGTTTCTGTACTCGTTCTTGTGGGCTCGGAATTTTGAAATTCCTGTAATAAGCTTGCAAATTGCAGTTTGTTAAAGTAGCGCTTCACTGTAACGAGATAACCTTCAATAATGAGAGATATGCTGCTCGTTGATAAAGCGAAGAAGAAACGGACTGTAGAGCAGTTTTAGGGACATCATTTTCATGATGATTTTCCGCCAACACTGTATTCGCAGTTTTTTCACTGCAAAACCGAGAATGTTTTTGTAAAGTTCTTTGAAAGATCTGTGATAAGAGGCCTATATTGCAGCATAGTTTACAAGTAACCCCGACCATTGCAAGGATCAAAAAATAAATGCCATTAATTTTCCTAAACTGTAAAATATTTTCCAACATGCTACCTCGGTGAAATTTGGCCTATTGAAAAACGACTGTTACTTGAGTTTCAAACATATAGTAATATCACGTAATGGGATACTGTGTAATTTTACCTTTGCAGTTTTGCTGTACGTGCGCGGAGCTTTGTGTTTTCTGTTTTCTGATGTTACTTCTCTGATTCCGGAGATTTTTTCAAGCTGGATGGAACCATTCTGACTTCAACCATTCTTCCTTGCAGCAATTCTGCTCATCCATGTTATCATACTTTTGTAGATGCTTAGTAGCTGATTGTGGCTGAAAACCTTATGAAATTTACGAGTTATATGCAATTGTATCATCATGCTATTTTTTCCTGATAGTTTAAATTTGTTCATTTTGTGTTATGTAGTTTTCGGGAACAGTTTGCGAAGTGTTAAGTAAAGTATTTCTTTCGTCAATCGCTTAAGTATTTGACATCTTGCTACGCTTAAATTCTTCGGTGACTGAAATTGATACGAAAGACAGCAAATAACTTATAACTGCTGTCGAAGTCGTCTTCAACAATAATGTATTTTTTACCATGTCTGAAAATTCCAGCTCTATAACGTAATTAGAATTATCGATCTTTGTTGGCGCTGACACCCGACGTCATTCAATTGCCCAATGAAGGCAATAGCTACTATATATATACCCTGCTATGTTGGTAATTATTTTCATCTTCGTGGTAATATTCGCTTTTACCTAGTGTTTTAATTTTTTATTATGTTGGAGCCTCGATGTAGAATTCACCTGCGATGTTATTGCGGCTCAATGACCTGAGATACACCTATCGTTTCTATTACCTTGGGATGGGATATCGTTTATCTAGATTCAAATGAAGGTAGTGAACTGGTAAAGAATTTCGTCTGCGTGAGTGGAATATTGGAAGCGCGATATTTCATAGCGGGACATTTTACCGCAGTCATGGTTCGACCTTGTGCAAGTGTGCTCAGTATGTCTACCACCGTAGAAGAGTTCGTTGTCTCGTTTAGTGGATTTTCAGATTTCGTTAAGTAAGTCATTTTTGGATAAATTTTGAATATCAGTGTAGCATAAATTCACACGCAATTTTCAACTTATACTAATTCGTTTAGCCATAATGTAAATGCAAAGTGAACATTTTAGATAGAACTGTTTGCGTTGTCCAGTTGTTGTTATAGTATGATAGATATCCTGCATGGATTTTATTCCTGCAATGATAGATGTTCTTCTTTAGTCTGCGTTTTTTTCGCATATTCCGCATTTAGTTTAATATCTTTGTCCAGGCATTTCTTTATGTCACTGAAAACTGAAGTTCGAAACATTAAGGAAATGCAAATCTACCCTCTAGTGAAAGTTATGTTTATAACTTTTTCCTGACAAGATGGAAGAATTTTCCAGCTAACAGCTGAGTGCAAACATGATACAAGGCAAACCCTTTTTAATTTAATTAACTTTGCAACGGTTAATTAACCATCCACTTTCCCAGGCTCATAATTAGAGCACACTGCGCAGTAATTTCTTGGCATAAGAATTAGTCTGGCGTCCAGGAACTCAATTAGGGATTGTTGACTTTTACACCATTTATGAGCCATGTTATAAATGATTCGCAATAGCTCGTTGAAGCGGGATCGTACACGTGCGCTTTAAATTCACTTATAAACGTTCTCTGTTTATTCGATGATCTTCAGCATGAAAGTTTATTTTGAATCTAATCTTAGTTCAATTTGAAATCTGATTCTAATTCAATTTGGAGAATAATCACCGTTCACAATTATACTTTGTCACGTTTCTAAATAAACTATGCAATGGTTGGAAAAGTCATTAATTTAAATCATCAATTCCAGATATTTGACAAAAATTACTGTATGACATGCAAGTTAATTTAAATCCATATGTAAATTTATGTGTTTTTATTATGTCAATTATTATTTGGCCTATGACAGCTTTTGGTCTATGACAGCTTCGTTAACAATGCTGAGTTCTCGAAGAAACTCTCTTTTAACATAACTTCATGCAATTCATTTTTTAGTTAACGCCGCCAACTTGGAATCCTGCTCTATGTTATTCTGACATCAGTTGTGTATTGTGAATAATTTTCCAAAGTGGTAGCTGTAACTGTATTTTCAATGTAAAGTTTAATTCCTGTTCTAAATTAGTATGGAATATCTTCGTTTATTCAATGCTAGTAATTCAAAGTTAAATCAGGCGGCTCATAGTCAACGGCTCGCTTCTAGATGAAATAATTGAATATAATATGATTACAAACTCAGGTCAGTTGACACTGGAGTAGAAAACGTATCTTATACTTGATTGTTCCCAGGACTTAGGATAATATTGTAGTTTGCAGCTCTTCGTCCACGAATTAAAAACACGATACAACTACATTCATCAGAATTAACAAATTTTCCAACATTTAATGTTTTCTGATACGACATCGGAAATAAAATATTCGAGACTCATAGGTCATCAAATTATTAGTCGTCTCTGCTGTGCTGACGGGTGTGGAATATTGATAGCTCGCTGCTCACCAATTCACGTAATGAAGGATTACTTCTAAAAAAAATGGCGAAAAAATGGAGGCCAGCCATAAGTCATTCCTAAATCGCCGGTCTGCCGTAGTTAGTATTAATATGTAATATCATGAGTTACATTTTGCAGTACGTGACGAGGAGCAAATGCATAATAAATGACCTGCAAATGCAGACAAATATCGTGGTTTGCTTGATTCTGCATAAAATATTTACTTGTTAAGCTTGATTCTGCATAAATTTTTTAACCGCTGCTCGCTATTTTGAAACCTTTGAAATTGCTTATCTGCCACCACTTCTAATGAAACTGCTGTCCATGATATAGGATATGGAATGTTGAGGACAGGGAAGAATCGTTCGGGATCTGTCACGAGACGCGATATGATATCTTTGGCACCGGCCCATGTGTAACGACGCGAAGATAAGGAGGGAAAATATGGCGAATAAAAACAGCTGATTTGTTGAATTTGTGAGACGATCAGAGAAGCAAAACCATAAAATACGGACACTTAATCTTCATCAAGTCACAAACATAATGCTTGCAGTTTGGATAATCAAATCAAGGATGTCAGGAATTTTTACCACACCAGTTCCAGCCCCTAGGTAAAAATATCTTTGATTTGTTATGTGCTGGTGTTGGTTTTATCATGAATTCAAATAATTCATACGAATTTCCGTACATGTGTCATGGTTTCAGCGTACATGATTACGGACGATCACTGGAAATCATCGAAGTATTTCTGAGTGATATTTGGTTGTCCACCTTTGGAGTTGTTCCAGTAAAATCTGAAGTGTGCATTACAACACAAACAAACCACAATATCAATTGGATGAAACAGAGAGAGTTTACTAATGACAACAAACATTGAAGGATGGAAATTGTTCATGACCATAATAGTATCTTTGAATTAATGAAGAAATTATCTATACAAATGAGCGTTTTGAAATGGAAACAGTTGATGGGACAAAATTATAACTAGGAACTTTTACTATGTTCAGCTCTGTTAAACATCTCATCATGTTGTAAATTCAGTGTTGTGAAATAAGTAATACTTGGCAATTCAAGCTTTACTCAAACAAATGTCCGGTTACCTGAAAAGAGAGTAACCGACATTAAATACTAATCAACATAACAAATATAACAACAACAACAACAAACAATTAAACGGCAGATTTAAAGTCAGCATGTACGTGGTAGAAAACTTACATTACATTACGGCGGTAGTTAGAACGTGTCAGCTCGACGGGTACATTGAGACTGATACGGTATAGGTATTGNATGGGAGTTTATGTGGGTTAGTAATATGACGCTAATATGGTTCGATTCGGATTGTAAGGCTTGTGCGACGAATGATATGCAGAAGTGAGATGAAGTCTAGGTATGCATTGACAAAAATTTAATACTAACAAGACCTCATAATGCCGCATTATAATTAAAACTACTGGAAACACAAGCTATTTATAAATATAATGTCAATATATAATATTTATATATTATTATATATTTATTACATATTATATATCATATTATATTATAATTATATTGTACTAGATTATATTATTATTATATTAATATACTATATACATATTTCTTCAATATAAAAATAAAACGTCAATCTGTTTACGTAATTTGGAGGGCATCATCGTTGGACTGGCTAATCATGGTTGGGTTGATGATTGTCAATTCTTTTTTCATCCACGTATTTGGAAGCATCAAAAAATTCCGAATTGACACTAGCTGGCAAATACTGAGAGACAACATTAATAAAAATTTTCGTATATATGAGGACGTCAAAGGTTCGAGAACATGTGACAGTAACGCTAATCAATTTTGTTGACAGTACCCGAGTCTCAATAATTATTCTAGTTCATCTTTGCACGACTCCCACAATTTTGTTTGAAACTACAAAACGTTTTTAAGCTGCAAATCACAGCCCATATTACATTGATCCACGTATTCGCCATTCGATGACGTTCATTTTTAACTTACAGACATTGTAAGTTTCGTGCATCGCCATGGTTTGAAGTTTTAATACAGAACTGAACGAAGAAATGAGATTTGAAAGATGTTGAATCGTTAAAAAATGCTTCTTATGGGAAAAAAACTCAACGCTTAGTTTTGCTAATATCTAGTGATCTTCCCTGAATAAAATCAAAACTTAGACTGTTGATTTTTTATTCTGGTTTCTTATATTGCATTAATTAATGACTGGCAAGTGCATAAAACTTCAACTATATGGAACTTATGTACGCATTGCAGGACCCCAAGCAGTTTAGAAAACAATGAAAGTAGTAATAAAATCTCAGAACATACCTTAAATTCTTGTTGGAAAAGATATTCATGATCGTCAACGGAAATAAAACTTTTTTATTTTAAAATTAAACAAATTAAAACCAAAAGTTTTTCCTCCAAGAAACCAAAACGAAATGAAAACTTAAATAAAAGCTGCAATTAAACCTGCAGTTAAACCTGCGATAAAACTTGGATTGCAGCATGAAAGAACACGCAATAAAACCTTTGCAAGGTAATAAAAATGATAGCACTCAAATATGGGAAATGCTTTGTATCAGATAGAATCTGACGCCTATGAACCACCCCTATCAAGATCTCGAGTTAGTGGCGACCCTGAATTAGGAAACGCCTAGGACTCGGACCGAACGTATATCAGCTTCTTTATATGTCCGCTTTTTGGTCTACATTCCGGTCCCCGAATCAGACAGCTACAAGCGCCTGGTACTTATTCTGCCATCTCTTGCCCTACTCTCAGGAGACTATAAAGTCGGCAAGGAGGTTCTACCTAGTCGCTGATTGCGATTAGTTGGCCAACTGACCCATAATAACTCTAACGCGAACATAGCAACTCTGGGGCGGAGGCTGAAGCATACCCCAAATTTTGTTAGGGACCTTACCCGAAAGTAAAATAAAATTATGCCGTTTAAGCCATTCATCTTTAATTTGACTATCATGTGCTCTCGGAGGAAGAAGGTTTATGGGTGATAAAAATCAATTTTGTATTAATATAATTATATTTAAGTCATAATGTGAACAAAGGAGCATTAGAGTTGAATACTTTTGAAGCCACAAAAGAATCAAATAATTTCTTTATACCAAAGGTTGAGTTATCACTTCAATGCCAGCATAAAATATCCAATATAATTTATAAAAAAAAATCCATGAAAGAGATACTAAGACCTCCAAAATAATGTATACGTGTATACCTAATAGCTTTGCATTCATCAAACTATTATTTAAATCTGTTCAGTTTTTCTGAAAAATTTGACATTTTTGCATCGTCTCATTCAATTTGCATATTAACATGGATTATAGTATAATCCATGTTAATATGCGAATTGAATGAGACGATGCAAAAACGTCAAATTTTTCAGAAAAACTGAACAGATTTAAATAATAATTTGATTAACATGGATTATACTATAATCCATGTTATAGTATAATAATATTATACTATAATCATTATAGTCTATGAACATGGTACGATCGCTCGGTTGACCATACATACGAGAGGCAAAAGTTATTCGTCCCTTTAATATTTTCTTCGACATGAAGTCAGACGGAAGTCTGACCCAAGTAAAAATTAAGGGTGGCGCATCGATGATTATAGGTGGCGTTGGTAGATTGCAGGTGGCGTAACGGTGGGTGGCCAGATCTGCCAAAAATCGACAATAAAACTCCAATAAATCGAAAGGGTGGCGAGTATAGGTGGCATTTATCGATGAATCATCGATGATTTATAGGATCTGAATCATCGATGGCACATTGCAGGTAAATCTCTTGTACGCCACCTCTAACCGTTTTCCCAAACAGCACAGTACACGAAGGAATTTGCCACTGTGATTTATTCAAGGTAGAAAGGAGTTGTTGGGTTGCGGTTAATTCGAGATCCAGATGAAACCATGATTTCGTTCTGCGTGCTTGGCTTGTAAGATTTTGATTCACGTTTAATTTAGCGTGAATTCGGTAGGTACGAGTAAAACTGACTGACAGTTGTAGGGCGTTCACAAATTTTTCATGCTACAGTGAAGTAACTGGGCATGTATTGGATTGCTCCTGATATAAATTTTCCGAGTAGCAGTGGAAAATTTTGTTGCGAAAAAAGAAAGTTTTCCAAAAGATGATGGCGAATTCAATTTTTCATGTGTATTGCAGCTAACGGCCACCATCTTCTTGAAATTGTTTTCAAAACATAAGCATTCTAAATGGTATGTTATGCTAACCTCGAGGAAAATAAACTTTCTTCTTTATGTAACTCCATAACTCTTTTATTTCGCCTCAAGACTGCTCAATCGGTTCTGCCCCATCCTGTATACTGCGTAAATTTATTGCGAATTTTGTGTAGGCTCCAATTATGCTGTGCTTGAAATATTGCGATCAATTGAGACTAATTGATTGTATCATTAAGTATAAATTATATGGTTCGATTATGTGTGTTTCACGATATTTATATTATTTTCAAGTTGACGCATTTATCTCAAGCCACGTTGACGTAGCATGACAGCGGCCCGGCATCTCTAAAGCGCAGCGAGCAGCTACACGTGTACACGTTCATACCTGTTGGGTTGGAGCACATCGGCGTTGAGCTTCTTTCTCGTTAATCATTAACACGTCCTGCTTGGAATACGTGTTTTCCGGGTAATTTGCTTGTCAAAATAGTATCCTCTTCACGCAGAAGGATACGAGTAAAAATTCGGTTTTCTTTCGCTGACTTCGATAGTGAAATGTAATTATTTGGGGAAATTTTCTTAAACCGCCAGATAATTATTTTGAGTTTACGTCTACACTTCGAATTAAGTGGAGTCTACGTCTTTCCTACGAAAAATATTAAACATTAGGCTGCCAAAAAATAGTGACACGAAGTGATGAAGGCATTTCACGCCTAACTTTTCAAAATCATCCAGTGATAATTCGTTAAAATACGCAGGAATATACATGACGAAAATATTTCAAATCGAGCCGCTGTTAAAATTGGTGTAATTTTCACAATATTAAACTTCGATACTCATCAAGCATTTTCCTGTAGCCTTTGCTCTGAGCTGAACCATCGTTCGTTATGGATAAACGAAGTATCTTTCAGCGGCTGTTTTCTCGATTATAGCAGCATGTTCATACAAAATGGCGAATGGAACCATCTAATCATCACGGTGGGAGCATTACCGTCTATCATTCGATGAAATTAATATTTTCAATACTTCAGTTAAATCTTTTAAAATAACTCGACTGCCATGTCCTCTCCGATGGCGCAACGGTAGAGGTTCTGCTTCGCGTGCGGGAGATCGGAGTTCGAATCCTGCAGGCAGGGACTTTCTTCAAGTCGATTTCTCACGAGGTATGTGTATGGTACTCTGATAATTTGTTCCTGTTACATGTCTGACATTGTTACTTGTACTGCCAGGGTGTATATTCATACGTAGGCCTCAGAATATGGTTACCTGGAGCAATGTCAGTAAATGTAAATGCATCATA
Source organism: Hyalella azteca (assembly GCF_000764305.2). Taxonomy (NCBI): domain Eukaryota; kingdom Metazoa; phylum Arthropoda; class Malacostraca; order Amphipoda; family Hyalellidae; genus Hyalella; species Hyalella azteca. The sequence continues at coordinate 7,939 of NW_025932148.1, read as the reverse complement.
TGTGAAGCTAAAGGAAAAATTTTTATCGACTTCATTTTAATGGTGGCCATCGGTGGCTCATCGATGCGCCGCCGGTGCCAATGGGCAGTTATTGGTGGAAGAAGAGTTTTTCGAGTAGGGTGGCCATAGGCAGGTTATAGATGGAACATAGGCCGGACACGCCATCGATGCCGCATCGATGCGCCATCGGTGCTCCACCTATAATTTCCACCTGTAGCCACTGATAATCATCGATGCGCCACCTTAAATTTTTATTTGGGGAATGTCAAAGTCAGTCCACTAAATTAACTAGTCAATCAAAACTTTATTTTTAGTTCGTTAGCGAGACAGCCGGAGATGGCACTGAGTTTAACCCGCCAGTGAGTTGACTGTGCATTTAACGATTAATTACGTCGAAACTAACGTAGAATGCTTACCGCATTTTCCTGCCACTTCTTTTAGCATTTACGACTACGTCTAAGCTATCATCTAATATATTCAACGCAATTATTTCTACCACTAAGCTGTTTCAAGATGGTTTCTTGATAACTTTCTCTTGTTTTAAAAGTATATCATAAAATGGGATAGAAATTTACGATCACTAGGTCCAATATTATTCAGCTGAACTGACTAATATTAAAAATTAATTTTTGCTACTCTTTGTGGATATACAAATTTTTCTATGTAAGGCAATTTAAACCAGTTCAAACAATGCTTTCTTTCGTCAACAGAAAGTTTAATGATTGTTCGCTGGATGTTTTTCTTTGTTTATGAAAGTCACTGCGATTTTTCGGTAATTTACACAAACTTCGCCATCATTTCCGGCTGCTGAATAGACAACATTTTCGGCACCTACGTTGATTCGTAAATTTAGCTCATACATCGTCATCAACTTGAGTCAAATGGGTGACTCAGTCGGCACTTAACAATGTCAATACTACGGCTATAAATTGTGTGTTCTTATTGAAGTCGATTGATTAGAGCGTATCGGGTCACTTTAGAGCAGAGCCCTGTCAGCTTAATGGTTGTCATTAGTTACGTGCCCCTCAATGACGCCCCTTTATTGCCTCTAATGCAACCTCCATTAGCCGATTGTTGACTTGCCTTAGCACTTTAGCGAAATATTTTAACACTTCATCGTGGGCGCTTGCACAACAAGCGGTTGGCCACCAATGATCCTCTCTTGATTTAAAACAGAGTGTTACAGTCAAAGAAACATTAAATTTCAACGTCCTGAAGTTGTTTTCTTTCTCGCGGTGAGACTCGTAAAATTTTTGGCATTATTTGATCCCATAAAGCATAAACAGTTATAATTGTCAAACGAAGCAATAAATGTTGACTTGGGTGTGAAAATCAAAAATTAGTAAAAAGTTTTTGGAATTTTTCAAATCAACGGAAAAAATGTAAATTTTATGAGCGGGCACTATAAAGCTACGTTTATTATATTGTCAAGGTAAGGCATTTTGACCGAATTATTATGAGTACAATAGGAGCCCAAAAATTGTATAATTTTCACCGATTTTTGCCATAACATTTCTCGTAAGTGAAAAAATAGAGAATTTATAGGGCGAACGAAAATCTCATCACTTCATGCGACAATTTCTTCCAGGCTTACCTAAAACTCCACTTCACACGAAAAACCTTTACGGATTTCCCTAGTTTCAGACCGACGGCTGTCAAGTTTCACTTTGCGTTGAGAAGCAAGGTGAGCGTTGAGGCAGGCACATGCTTTGATAACCTTTGGCTGTTCTGTTTTCTCCAACGCTTTACTGGAAATGCGATAATAAACGCAAGCCTAAATCTATGCAGTTCAATGCAGCCGTAATTATCTTGATGATCTTTAAAAAGTATTCTACATATGTCAACACAATCAACACTATTGCCAAGCTGTGACTCAGTTGTCAGTGATCACGAGGACTGGGGAGCAATCGCCGGCTTAACTGTTGATTTATATTTGCTGGTCAGTGTGAATTCACTTGATCCAATCAAAAAAACACCGCTCGATTCACGCTATACAGTAAAAAATTACTGCATTATTGGTCAAACATGTGGAATAATTAGAGACTTTTGACAATCATCAGAAACAATGTCTTTTTAGTTTAACACTTAAGCACTGTACTTGCCGCCTGTTGCTACTTTTCGCACTTTCTATAGATTTCAATTTAGTATTGCACGAAGGAAAAAGACGTTAACTACTAGACTACAGCGTAGTGAACATAAGACAATAACCTTGATATATCCCGAGTGTTTTCTAAGTCTTAAAATTTTGAAATTTTCCTATCTGATTCTACCAATACCTTTATTCTTCAAGTTTAATTTTTAAACTCAGCTCGCCATTTACCTGCAGGTGATGTGCTTGAAAGATTTATTTTGTGTCTACTATATACTCGTATTATAATTAAATTCAAACCACCTTACAGTTCAAACGCATTTTTTTCGTATGGCGGCTAATTTACGAATTGAAATGCGCCTAAACTCTGAAGTGACGAATTTGTTTTTGAGACGATTAGACGTTAGGATCTAGTGTCAATCACGGGTACATATATTATTAGTCAGGTGGCACTTAATATTGCCTCCTAACATTAGAAGATCCCTCGAATTTAGTTACAAGGTCGATAACAGACTTAAGGAATTTGTTTTCTTAAATATAAGAAAAAATAAAATTTTGTTGCTGGGTCTAGGACGTAAATCACTCATAGATTTCCCGATTGGGCATTTCAATTATTCATTACGCACCAATACCTTTCATTAAACGAGTGCCACCAGAAAATTTTTCAAATACCGCGTTAACCAAGTTACCATTCGAAAAAAGTATCGCGGAGGAAAGGATCGAAACAACTAACAATAATGTCATTTATAAATACTTAATACTGTATTACGACATGGCAACATTCATGTTTGTTAATATACGGAGTATTTTTCTTAAAGTTCTCCAATAAAAACCGCAATGGTTTCGATAGTGTGATGAATAGAGGCAAAAGCTTGCAACTTTTCCTTAGGGACGAGTCCTTATTTTTTAAATGAAGCAACCGATATGAATTTTATAAAAAAATGACATAGCAGGCGAGTGGTGCCGTCGCTGACATGAATTTAATGGTTTTCTTTTCAGACGCGAGGTCAAAAGCTTGTGCAGGAAGTCTTTTTCAGTTTTTTTCCATACTCGAAATCATAGATGGAAAATGTTGGCCATAGAGCGGCCAGAATTTCGCCGGTTGAAACAAGTCCATTTTTGTCAGGTGAGATCCGAAGCTATGAAAAGTTATATTGAGCATGACTGAATTTTTTCCGACGTGAAGTCAAAGCGGAGTCGCGGTAGGTTTTCATAGCATAGCAGAAAGTTGCAGAGTTTATTTAATTTTAGCTAGCGGGCGAGACTACGCCTCGATCCCTTGAGTTTTGAGTCTCATGAATAAATTGGCGATGCAATTGGAAGGACATCGAAAAATTGACTGGCGGCTTTTGTGTTGCGCTCTACGCAGGCGAGGCCCAGAAGGGTTCTGATCCCTTGGCATTGCGGTAAATGACCCTAGGCGCAGCTCTTACTACACTCCCATTTTGAGGCCAAATGCTGCTATAAAAATCAGTATTGTTCGCTGAAACTCAAGCTAGACATATCCAGAGATTGAAATGGAATCAATATTGTGAACACAATTCAGGCGGGTGCAATATTGACTTACTTTAAAAAAGCTGGCCCAATTTATGAGAGCGGAAAGATTTTGAGGATATGTTCAATTCGAGTGGTCGAGCCTAATGTTGCTGTAAATCCAATGATATCATAATTTTACGAATGATGGGGTTTACACGAAGATCGCTTGAAGGTGCTTAGCATTTATTCAGCTAGTGAAAGGATGTGAGATTCGTGCTATGCCTTTTAGCTGAAAAGGTGTTTTTAGTCCAAATAATAAATGAAATTAATATGTAAATTTGGAACGTACTCCGAAGAAATAGAACAATTAGGAACAATAGGGCTACAAAGGAAAAGGAACTAAAGGAACTACAATAACTTGTGTTTTTGTAGAACCATTAGGATCAATAACACAAGTTGAAGGGCTCATTTTTCAGGTGAATTTATGTTAAATGAAATAACTCATGATGACTGCATGCATACATTTAATGCCTAAATACTGCAATCAATGTATTGATGGTAGAATATGTGCATACTAAGAACAATTGAAGAAAAGCTGCGAGCTTTTATGAATCGAATCATTACTAATGTTTTAACATTCAGTCATCTCAATCTAAATTTATCGAGGATAAAAATGATAATTGACAATGCAGATCGAGCCTATCAAATTATCGATCCACTGAAATTGAATGAAAATATCGCTCATGTTAATGACTAGTTTACAATAAAGATTTCATGTAAGATTCAGAACCTTTTTATCACGCCACAGACTATGAATACACCACAGTAGACAAATAGACAATTTCAAAAACTTGTGTTTCACGATTCTAACACTTCTGAACGCGTAAATATCGATAAATAAAATAACATTCTCGTCTAAAGGATCAGGAGGCTTTGGTGTGCATCAAAGCGACGTTTGAGTTCGATGTTCGTCGAGGTGTGAATCTGAATTCAATGAAGCTTGAGCAAAATTCCAGGTCTTATAACACCTCCAAGTGTGCGCGGTAAAATAAAACTTCAAAGTTGTTCTTGCTGCGACAAAAAAGAAACGAAGAAAAGATGCCACGTCGCCACTTGTGCCCTCAAACTTTTTGCTTTGAAGTCTTACTACTTCTATTGTGGCGCGAAAAGTATCAATTTTGTCGTGTTTAGAACCTCAGCCTTTAATCTATCACTACATGACATCTGTTTTTATCTCATGAATGAGAGTTAACAACTATAGTTTGCATTGAAGAGATCGCTTAACAAGTGTATTATGCTATCATGGTGACTACTACTACTACTACTACTACTACTACTACTACTACTAATAAAATACAATTCTTTCAATTTTTATATGGCTTAACAAAATCACGTTTTCACGTAGATGTTCTCCACTATAGTTGAGTTTTTACAAATTTCAATTTCAGTTGTTTTGAGGATGCAAATAGAACTGAAATTATGTATGGTAAATGATTAAAATAAGCACATAAAACAGTAAAAAATCGAGAATTACCGAAGAATGTGATAGCGTGCATTTTGCCATTTGCATTAATTTCGCATTTTAATTGTTCTCTATTTCAGATATTTCTTTGGAACGATAGAGCAACGAACAACGAGAACACGAACGATGAACTCTAGACCATAACTCGTTATACTATTTATTTCCAAATATGCATGTCTACTATCCGCCTTAACCGTTAACATTTAGCGTATCTATGAAAAAAAATATCCGAAATTCACCGCAGGGAGCGCCGGAGTTCCGGCATTGCCCCAGCGTTGCACTGCGAGATCCTCAATGCAATTTGTGTGGCGCGAGATTTGCATTCAGAAAGACTTGGTCTTTGAGCCGGATACATCGAATGGCAATTAAGGGTTAGCTCGTTAAGCCCTGCGCTACTCACGCCAGTGTCGCAAGGGCAGTAATAATACATGAATATTTTTTATATAAATTGGAAAACCAATGTGAAGGGCACATATTGTGTACATTATATAAACGTAGATAAATTTTCATAATTATTTAGCCTTGTCTGACACAATTCTACAACGATATAATCGGACCGAATTTAGGTCCGACTATGCAATCCGACAAGTAGCTGTCATGTAATACATTTTAACACAGGCATTGAAAATAAAATTCACTGATTCAATGGATGGTTGCGTAATGCGGCTCTTAATAAGATGATAATTGTTATTAAGTATTTTAATACAATCGGAATTTTGCAGTAAAGTATCAGGGAAATGATAATGATCGACAGCGAATTTATGATCTTAATTTCTAAAAGACATTTATAGAAAATAAAAAATAATTTTTCGATGGTGTACCAAAGATTAGTCAATCTGTAATACTGTAACGAAATGAAATGCTTGATGTTTGTGCAATTCTTATAAGAATAAGACTCCACCAAAACTTCATCATTCTCCTAATTGGACTTGACTATCATTTATACTGTAGCATGATTTCCCGAACGATAGTTTTCAATTTCTACTCGTTATGAAATACCAGTCTAAACTGAAAATCTTTTTCAAATAACACATGATTAAATTCGCTGCAGTACGAATGTTGCAGCCAAGGGCGACGGTTGGCTTAGAAAATATTGCCTAAGGATTTTTAATACATCAATACATAAATCAATAATACATAAATCAATGGGCATTTTATTGACTCTTTTCGGGGGTTCCAAATCCTTTTTGGATATCTGATTTCTGAACAAACTAATGATATAAATACATAAAATATTCGTTAAATATTAAAAGATACACAATGATGACACTATGAGCTATAAATAAAAGTAAAAACTCTTCATAGTGAGAGTTGAAATTCGTAAAAAATTAGATGTTGATGATGCTCACGGAACTTTTATGACATTATAAAAAGACAGACTGACGCTAAATTTTACACTTCATGCAGAAAACCAAGTTAAGAGCAAAGTCAATGTTGCAAGGGAGCTGCAATAAAAATCTAGCTCTTCTAAATATTAGTAAGCTCATAAATGTTTCTATGCCACCCTTCGATGTTGTGAGCAAGAGTAGTCATAGTCGATGTTTTAATCATTTATTAACTCCAGTATTTTAGCTGATAAGTTGAAAATTAGCTTGCGAGGTGAAAAATTGTAAATTTTTCCCTACTAAAAATTAAAATCAGATACAGTCTTTACCCATTACAGTAGCAAAATATGCTGTTAAAAATTTTAAGAGTTTTAAGCAACAGATACACTATTATCACATTCAAACTCGGCACCACAAAGTTGATAATCGTAATGTTGAAAAGTTAACAACTAACGTTCCTTGTCAACTGTGTTAAACGTGAGGAGGTTATGAGCATCAAGTTTAGCGAGATTGATCGACTTCGTACGACATACAGATAGAATTATATAACACAAAATTTCAAAATCATTCATCCCACTTTCAATAATGATCGATGTTGTCCTTCGGATGGTCAGATGAAGAGGACTTGCAACATGAGATATGAATTTATACAGTAAGAATATGAAACTTCTGTAATGAAGTCGGTCTTTCGCCGGGTCCTTTCTATCTGTGTGAGGTACTTTCCCTAAAACATTCCAATCAAAAAAGCAAACAAGCATTTAAAGCGAAACAATCAATTAAATTAATTAATTAAACAATTGACGAATGAACTTAGCACAATCCCAATAAACATACCTAATAACCTATAACCTAAAATAGATCAACCTCAGACAAGAGATCTGCCCATACTTTCAAAAAAGTTTAGAGATCGTAAGTTCATTAGCCAATCATTGACGCCTTTCAAGCAAAATCCACCAATCATAGACAAGAAAGTAGAGCGTAAGTACTTACGTTAACTTAGCCAGTTTTGAAAGTATAGGCCCAGGCGCCTCCATAATACAAATAAGTACGGGATGACTTCCACAATGACGGATGGCACACTTGGATCCGGTCCGTTCCCATATCAATAACACAACTCTAGGAATACAACCCGAAAATATTGAAGACAAAAGTTCACGGTTATTTTAAATGATGGACCCAATTCGATAAATTCGGATTTATATAAGTGTAAATTCAAAATGAATACCTTATACATTAATAGAAAGGGAGCTATTCGATTTTTTTGAATTACTTTTGAAATTAATGTTCAATGTGTCCCCCTTGTGATGCACGGCAAGCATCTAAAAGATAGCCAAACTCATCCCACACAGGAGAAAGCATATATTCTGTCACTAAAAATATGTCAATCTTTCTCTTTCCATTGGTGTATAAATTATTATTTTTTTAATCAATATTTCAATAAATACGAATTTATTAATTTTGGTCTATCATTTAGAATAACCCTGTACCTAAATACTGAGTGAAATTATCACGGAAACCAACTTGTCC